>NC_051221.1:6917612-6997612 GCF_015220715.1 Pygocentrus nattereri
TCATGAATTAAATTTTTTAATAAGATGGTTTTCATGTCACTACCGAAACGCAGAGCCTTATTTTAGCCACACCCCTTCACTTTAGAGCAGAAAGCAGACTGCATCCCTGTTCCTCCTGGCCACATGGTGGGCAGCACATTTTCTGCAATGAGGTAAACTTTAAATTTTTTAATGATTTTTTTGTGTAGAGCTATTCAGTGCTGTGCTTGTTAGTGATGTACTGGCTGGTGTTTTTTAGTTGTGCTCAACATTAGTGAAAATTGTCACTACTGAAACACTTGGGAAAGTTTCTATAGTGTTAGGACTGTTTAGTTAGTGACAGAATGGGATGTTAATAAAATGAACGTACTTAAGATGTAGAGTCACTCAAACCGAAATGATCGTAGCTAAAGTCCAAGTGGGTTTTTAATATACAACCTAAAGGAAATGACACAGCCTAACAAGGTCAGCTAAAAAAGATGTGCCATCTCACGAGAATAGCACAGGAAGTGAGACACAGGAGGTGAGGAAATAAGGACATACACACGTGTGGTGTGAGAGACGGCACCGCTGTCTGAGTGAGGGGGAAGACAGCGTCATGTTTAAGTGAAGTCTCTTTAACTGCCACAGTCCAGTCCTGCGTTACACAAGGGGGAAATTAGACAAGAAGAACTGTGACAGGCCCACAGCGTCCTGCCCTAGTGGCACAGCACTGTCAAAGCAACCTGAGATACACACAGTGGGTGTGTACACTCTTAACCCTTGTGTGGTCTTCAGGTCTGTGGGACCCACACATGTGATTTATTAGTATTTCAACCTCAGATTCCTTTTCCTTTTGCTCTTTTCTGTGAGGAACATACAAAATAACACATTTTCACTCCACACTCTTCACCCCCTACACATTTATATGACACATGTGGTGCTGAGGTGAACCTGCAGGGAGTAAAAGTGTGGAGGTGCTGTCTCCTTCACTCTGTTCTCCAGCTACATGGCCTGCTGTTAGTGTGTGTGTGTGTGTCTGTGTGTGCATGTATTTGTATATGTGTGTGTGTGTGAGGGTGGACAACATGGACAGGCTGCTGACTGGCTACAGCTGCTAAAGGAGAACCCTATGCTGGACACTTGTGATATTTTAAACATCTGGTATTTTTACATGAATTGTTATGGTTATTATTTTAAAAATCAATAATGCGGTGGGTCCACAATCAATAATGCGGTGGGTTGGTTGAGTAACAACCACAGTGACACCACACAAGGATGCAGAAAATAATCTGCATTATCATATATTAACCCACTATGTACTGTTTCATGGTCTTGTTAACAGTTATTAAAGCTCACATCAGTTCACCTGTATGCACTCATGAATTGGTTGCACCAGAAATCATTCCGAAACACTTGCTTTAATTGCCTGAACAATATATATATATATATATATATATATATATATATGCAGGATATGTACCCAAGACAAAATGGTTTAAGTAGCAAGTGTGAAGGTAAATAAACAGTCACAATGTGTTTATGAAATAACTTCAAACAACATGGAGTGTGTAGTACACTATTTTGCTCAATTATATACATTGACAGGCCAGTTTTATAGATACTTGTATCCACACTCTTTTTCTATTTAATCAGGTCCTTTAAATATTTATGTGCATATATGTGTTGTAGTTAATCTGTTCTGCCTAAGTTATTAACCCACTTTTATCAATGATCAGGACCACCACAGAGTAGCTATTATTATAACTATTATTTCATTTGACATGGTGGTGTGTGCTGAGAATGATCCACCACCCAAATAATACCTGCTCTGTGGTGGTCCCATGGAGGTCTTTTGATGATGTTATGGACTGTCGATGATGAAATCCCTAAATTCCTTGCAGTTGCACGTTGAGAAACGTTGCACTTAAACTGTTGGACTATTTGCTCACGCAGTTGTTCACAAAGTGGTGAACCTCGCCCGTCCTTGCTTGTGAACGACTGAGCCTTCCAGGGATGCTCCCTTTATACCCAATCATGACCCTCACCTGTTTCCAATTAACCTGTTCACCTGTGGAATGTTCCAAACAGGTGTTTTTTGAGCATTCCTCAACTTTCCCAGTCTTTTGTTGCCACTGTCCCAACTTCTTTGGAACATGTTGCAGGCATCAAATTCAAAATAAGTGAATATTTGCAAAAAACAATAAAGTTTATCCGCTTGAACATTAAATATCTTGTCTTTATAGTGAATTCAATTGAATACAGGTTGAAAAGGATTTGCAAATCATCGAATTCTGTTTTTATTTATGTTTTACACAACGTCCCAACTTCATTGGAATTGGGGTTGTAAATACATGGGCTGGTGCCCGCCCCTTACCTAAGGTGTCTATACATTGGGCTGCTCCGTGATGTAAAAATGTATGAGCATGCCCATCTACCCTGTCCAGAACCCCAAGAAAGCACAGCGGTGTAAAAGAGAGAGAAAGGGAGTGAGAGAGAGAGCATAGACAGCCGTAACACAGCAAGGCTAGTGTGGTTCACAGTGCGAGGCACGAAAAAATAAGCTAACATGAACGGGACAAAACTTTACCCAAACACAACAAGACTAGAGCAGACACACACAAAACTGCTCCAGCAGAACAACACTAAGCTCATGTGTCTGCAACAGCAACTATAACTAGGAGCACATGGAAACAGCTTGGAGCACAGGGGTAACGCCAGCTTCTCCACAAGGTTTGCCAAGCTGCTTTTAAAGTTGAAGTCCTTCCTACAGGGCAGGTGATGATTGGCCGTTGTGTGGTACGCGTCAGTCCTCTAATGACAACCGACACTGCAACCAACCTGTAGCAGAGATAGGGAGGAAATGAGGTAGTAGACATACAGAAGCGAGCGAGAGAGAGAGAGAGAGAGAGAGAGAGAGAGAGAGAGAGAGAGGGGGAGAGAGAGACACTGACAAGACACCCCTTTTCCGGGCCGGACACATAACATTACAAGAGGAATCTCGTCTCCTTGGTACTACAGGAATCTCCTCTCCTCAGTATGGGTTAAGTCTCCTCGGTACAGGAGGAATGTTCTCTCCTTAGTTCGGCGAAATCTGCTCTATTGATTATACTGACACTGATGCTGAGTTCAACCATACCCATCCCTATTAGCACAGTCTGTTATTGGTTAGTTTTCTTTAGATTTGCAGCAAACTCTATTTCATTTTTATACATTGGGTTTGATTTTACATACATGATGATTACATAGCACCATGTTTATAGAGAATTCCCAAGCAGGCAAAGGCAGGTACCTGACCGTACTTGCACAACTCCTGTGAAACGTTACATCAACTGTATTTTTTTATTTGCCTGGCATTAAGGGGTTGGATTTTTACAGTGTAGTACAGTAATATTAGTGAGTAGAATACAACTGAGCAAAAATAGATTCATTTGAAAACATCCAAGGTAGAACAAATCCATCAAAATGTGGAATGGCACTGCTGTCTGAAAACGGCTGTGTGATTCAATCATTAAAGTGTAAACAATATTGAGTGGTTTGATGTAAAATGCTTTGTTCTAGAGAAACTTACCGAGCCAGCACGGATCAGATAGGAATCAGATGTCTGAAGAGTTTAATGCTTCTAAAACTCCCGCCACAGAAAGTTATTGTACAAAATCAGTGGAGAACCCTCGTGGCCTTCTAGACCTTCAAAAAATGCCCAGTGATTTCTGGAAGGTAAAAAAACTGCATATCTGTAACTTTTAGTTCATTTTTATCAGTAGAATCGTACTTGCAAGTAAACTCTGCACGTATTACAGCGCTAATCTTGTTTTGTTGTTATGTTCTGGATGAAAAAAGAAGAACTCTCCAAATGCCCAGCAGAAAAGTGACCAATCAGGAGTTGTTTTTTTCTGTGGCATCTAGCTAAACAAGCTCTCCTATTGGTTAGGACTTCAGGAGCTGAAGAGAAGTCTTAATGTGGGGGCAGTTGTGGGCTGGAGGTTAGGGAACTGGCCCTGTGACCGGAAGGTTGCCGGTTCGATCCCCAGGGCTGACAGTCCATGACTGAGGTGTCCTTGAGCAAGACACCTAACCCCCAACTGCTCCCCGGGCGCTGTGGATAGGGCTGCCCACTGCTCTGGGCAAGTGTGCTCACTGCCCCCTAGTGTGTGTGTGTGTGTGTGTGTGTGTGTGTGTGTGTGTGTGTGTGTGTGTGTGTGTGTGTGTGTGTGTGTGTGTGTGTGTGTGTGTGTGTGTGTGTGTGTGTGTGTGTGTGTGTGTGTGTGTGTGTGTGTGTGTGTGTGTGTGTGTGTGTGTGTGTGTGTGTGGTGTTTCACTTCACGGATGGGTTAAATACAGAGGTGGAATTTCCCCAGTTGTGGGATCAAAAAAGTATCACTTAACTTAATGTGTAAGATTAACCATCAGCATAACTACAAAGTGACAGGGGAATCAACTAGTCATGTTTTCATTTGAAATAGGTGGCACCAATTTCATGAGAAATCAATTCTAAGTCCTTGATGCTTCTGAGAATATGAGCAGCAGTCAAATCAGTGGGTTGTTAGGAATAGAAAACAGCAGCGGCAGCTCTATATCAGAGATCACGACGGAGTCACTGTTAGGGAGCATATGCATCAAGTAAAGCACAGAATGTCTTTTACAAGCTTCAAATGTCTGAATCTTCAATGTTTAATATCAAACAGCAACCAACCACCATTAGCTTAGTGTATAAAAGCCACTAGAATCCCCCAGGGACATTTGCAGAAGTGAGCATTATCATAAAGGTGTTTATCTTTCACTCATGTTTTGACCAAGTGTGGACATTTCTGTCTGAAATTGATGACCTAGCTCTAATCGTTATGGTTTCCCACTGCACAGAAAACGTCAAATACATTCCTGCTATCTTAAAATTGTTTTACAGTAGTTTTATGACTTAAGAATCCATTCATGGTGGATGGTACATGCAGATTGATCTAAAGCATAACGATAACTGTTTTTTTTATTCAGATTTATAACTTTTTATTCATAATCAATATCACATATGAAAACACATCAGAAGACACTTTTAGGGTCACTGGTGGTTTTAGATAGTAAATAAAAAGCCTGTATTTGTGGTGTAGACATTGTGACCCCTGGTTCCTACCACCACCACTGTGAACCATTTTCATACCAAACCACTCTTTGTTGACATCCTGCCTGAATTATGCAGAATTCTTGCCAAATTAGTGGAATTCATCTTAAGTACAAGCAAGTGAGTAAATGTTTGTTACCATGTCACCCTGTTTTTTCCATGACCTGCAGCAAAAAGAAAGAAACAGACAGACAGGCCACAGCAAGTCAGTCATGCCCACCCACTAACACACGCCCTGTCCCTGGTATGATTCAACAATGAATAATCTTTGTAATTATTTCAGATTCTTTCTAAAAAGAGTGGAGTAAGAAAGAAAACCGCGTGACAAACAAGACTTATAAAGAAATATCATGCAGATCAGTCAAGTCAGCAAGATAAAGCAAGTCAAGAGAAACGTTTGAAATAGTTGGGATTCCATGTTCCAGGGTCAGGAGACTTTCATAAAACCTGCTTTACCTGTAATAACACTATGTTAAGAAAGGAGTTCAGGCACAGATCAGTGGAAATCTCTTGACTCTTCCATGCCAAGGGGTGTTATAGTTATACTGTTAACAGAAATATTCAGAAGCGTAAACAAGCACTACTTAGAAAAGACAGTTCCTCCGAACTGGCTCATCAAGGCAGACGTGCGTGCAATCAAAGCGCCAATCAAAGCTTTGGGGCAAAGAATTCATGAACCCGAGGAGGAAATGGAATATTAATGATCCACTTTTGACCTGAAACTGATTATGAGATGTGTTGTAAATAGCAGCTCATCAGCAGTTACCCAATAAACCACACAGGCATTTTAGAAACGAAAATATCCTGGAAATTCAAGGGGAAAACAGGTAGTGGGTAATGAACCTTCACAGCAGTCAAGGTCACATTACAGCTGTACTGGTTTCTGTTTCCCACCATCCATTAAGAACAGCTTAGAATATGTTTTCTTTCAAACGGAGACAAAAACATATTTAATTCTCTTGATACAATCCAGTTAAGAAATCTGAAAAACCCTTGTTTACGTGATCTCTGACACCATGACAACGTGCTATCTATATAACTGAACAAAATAACACAAGATCTAAGTCGCTAATGTACTTCTGTTAATCTGTGGATCAAACCGCATCAGAAACCACCCAAGAAGGCAGCACACAAAGCAATCAACAAGGAAACACCACGACCAAAACTAACAGAATCAAATCAGAGTCGAAACCAAATTAAAAACAAGAACTGATTGATCCAGGGGTCTCACTGGGTGCTCAGTACCCCTGAAGGTCTGATCTTAGAATTGCCCCTGTCGGAGGCATAATAGTACCCAAAGATAACTTTGTACCTTTGTTCATTTTTCCATGATGAAACCTCAGAAGACAAATCTAGGGTCACTGTTGCTTTTGGATAGTAAACAAAGTGAACAGAGAAAATCAAATCAGAGTCAAAACAAGAACAAACAGAACGATGCAGCTCTTTAACAATGATCTCAAAACCACTCAAGGAAATAAGCTGCTCCAATGTCAGATGCTTCTGGAGATCATTCCAGGCAGATGCAACACTTCAATCAAAAGCTGCATCGGAACATCCAGCTAAACATAACTATGAGACTTTGTGGATATGAAAGCAGACACAAATATAAAGGAAGCTGACCAATAATCCCTTTGTAGATAAAAATTATCCAGTGAATTTGTTTTCGTACTGAAAGTGAAAACCAACCAGCCATTTCATCAAATTCACAGTGATGAGTTGAATATCTAGCACCTGTTATGAATCTTGACGCAGAGTCCATCCATCCATCCATCCATCCATCCATCCATCCATCCATCCTCCACTGCTTATCCGAATCCGGGTCGCGGGGGCAGCAGCCTAAGCAAAAAGGCCCAGGCCTCCCTCTCCTCCGCCACCTCCTCCAGCTCTTCCGGAGGGATTCCGAGGCATTCCCAAGACAGTCGAGAGATATAAGCCCTCCGACGTGTCCTGGGTCTTCCCCGTGATCTCCTCCCCATCTGACATGTCTGGAACACCTCCCTAGGGAGGCGTCCAGAGGCCGTCCTTACCAGATGCCTGAACCACCTTAACTGGCGTCTCTCAACGTGGAGGAACAGTGGCTCTATGCTGAGCCTCTCCCGAATCGCCGATCTTCTCACTCTATCTCTAAGGGAGAGCCCGGCGACCCTGCGGAGAAAGCTCATTTCGGCCGCTTGTATCCGCGATCTCATTCTTTCGGCCAATACCCAAAGCTCGTGACCATAGGTGAGAGTCGGAACGTAGACTGACCAGTAAATTGATGCAGAGTCCAATAAATGTAATGTTGTATTTGAAGTACACCTAAAAAATATCACCATAATAGAACCTTTTTGGTTCTATACATAGATCAAGGTGGTTCACCAATGTAGAATCAAAAAAAGGATAAAACTAAAAGAACTAATATAGAACTTTTTTGAAAAAGGTGCTATGTAGAACCATCTACATCACATTCTCCATCAATCTGAAGAAACCCTTTGTGATGCAAAGAACCCTTTAATCGTGCAAAGGGGTTCTTTTAGTGTTCATGGTTCTATCTAGAACTATTTTCGTTACTGATGAACCCTTGATGAACCATCATTTAAGTGAGTTAGCTACATAGTTAGTTACCTCTTAGCTCCAGTGCTACACTGAAAAAGCTAAATTCAGACGTCAAACAAGTCGTGGCTGCTTGACTACATTTGGGGTGGGCAGTGATTGAGTTAAAAAATCTGGAGGGGTGATGCTATCTGAAGTGGGGGGGGGGGGGGGGGATGCAGTGCAGTTACCAACTTCATTTAGATTGTCAGGCATGATGTTAGCAACAGTTCTGGAAGCAATGTTAGGTTTTCAAACATATCTCAATGGTTAACACTGATGATCAGAGCTGTATTTCTTTTTAGAGATAATCAACAGGTCCTCTTGTACTTTCATCAATCTGCATGGCAAGTGAGGTTGCCAAGGCCAGCAAAAATCTCCACATTAAAAGAAGAAAAATGATCAAAGCAAAGGATCAAGCCTCAAATCGCACTCCAAGAGCACCGGAGACAGCTGTATACTTTTAAACACTTGTCACCCTGGAAGTACGCATATCCAAAGATGCATCAGAGCAACCTGTGACTTAAAGGTATTCCTGGTCTGAATAGGGGTGCAGGTACATGCACATGTTGGCACAATGCAAATATCATCTCAGGTCAGCTGACTAAGAGAACATGTCTGTCCAGTTCTGCGTTGACATTGATGGATGGCCTCTCACGGGTTTGGCATGACTCGTGATCAAAATCAATAAACACCATCAAGAAGGCTTCTTATGGCATTTCATCTGTCTCAAGGACAGCTCATGATGGATCACGAGGGGGAACTGTACACTGTTTGAAGTGAAACATCTCAAAAACACTTGAGAAAAGGGTCATTTTGACACTGTTTCTTAACCAAATGTTGCCTAAATGACGACTCTTCCGGCCAACATCCTTATTGAGGCAAGCAAGGAAATACACAGACGTTACCACACTCACACTGAGCAAAGAGAGCAGAGGAAACTAAAGCCACTACCGGCAAACCAACAGGCTGTTTGCATCAGCTTTACAAGCAAAGCTCTCGTTCTCACACTCATGCACATACAGACTTTTGCATGTATTTTAGATGTGAATGTAAGTACGTATATATAGTATCTCACCAAAGTGAGCACACCCCTATTTACATTTCTGCCAATATTTTATTATATCTATTCATGGGATGACACTATAGAAATGAAACTTGTATAACTTAAATAACTTATATAACTTAAAAGTAGTCAGTGTTCAGCTTGTATAGCAGTGCAGATTTACTGTCCTCTGAAAAGAACAACACACAGACATTAATGTCTAAATAGCTGGCAACACAAGTGAGTCCACCTCACAGCTATTTAGACATTAATGGCTGTGTCTTGTTATTAACAATTAACATTGTTAACCCATCATAACATTATGAGCTCCTCCTTGATTCTACACTCATTGTCCACTTTATCAGCTCCACTTACTCTATAGCTCCACTCTGTAGTTCTACAGTTACAGACTGTAGTCCATCTGTTTCTCTGATACTCTGTTACCCTGTTCTTCAGTGGTCAGGACCCCCATGGACCCTCACAGAGCAGGTAACGTTTGGGTGGTGGGTCATTCTCAGCACTGCAGTAACACTGACATGGTGGTGGTTTGTTAGTGTGCTGATACGAGTGGATCAGACACAGCAGTGCTGCTGGAGTTTTTAAACACTGTCCACTCACTGTCCACTCTATTAGACACTCCTATCTTGTCAGTCCACCTTGTAGATGTAAAGTCAGAGATGACAGCTCATCTGCTGCTGCACAGTTTGTGTTGGTCATCCTCACGTCCTTCATCGGTGGTCACAGGGTGCTGCCCACAGGACGCTGTTGGCTGGATATTTTTGGCAGTTGGACTATTCTTAGTCCAGCAGTGACACTGAGGTGTTTAAAAACTCCACTCAGACCAGCACAACACACACTAACACCACACGAAAATACCTATCTATCTATCTATCTATCTATCTATCTATCTATCTATCTATCTATCTATCTTATATATATATATATATATATATATATATATATATTTATATATATAGAGATAGATAGGTAGATAGATAGAGAGAGAGAGAGAGAGAGAGAGAGAGAGAGGGAAGTGACACAGGAAAAACCTGAATAAATGAGTAAAAAGACGTTTAAAAGATGCTTTCAGTCAAGAAGTTTCCTCATACAACAGAACAACTCACATCCCACCAGAGGCTCTGTGGCACGTTTCAAATTCACAGGCCCAGTTGACCTTGATTTTGGATCAAAATGTCAAAAGGATTTTTCTTTGTAAGTGACATTGTAAGAGGGTTTATTATTGGGACATGGACAGCAGGAGCTTCAGCCACAAAGGCTTCTCTACTGACTCATGTTTCAGTAGGAATTGTGAATACAGTGAGATCTGGATTTAGATCTATAGGAGAAACGCCAGTAAACAGGTTTGGAAACTGTGGTTGAAAGCGCCCATGCAGTGGCTGCGATGGTTGTGCATTAATGCGATACGTAGCAAAAAACAGAACAGGAACCGTTCTTCAGGTGACTAAAAGAGTCAGCGTGGATCATGAGCGGTCTGTGTCAGCAAGAATAGTCCAATCACAACTACACAGAGAGGGAGATTAGAGTAGAACCGCAGTGGATAAACCTCTCATTACAAAGAAGAACGCATGTTTGAGAGCTCAGAGGGTTAAAAACTATCAGCACTGGTCTACAAAGATGTGGAAAACAGTGAGATAGTCGGACGAGTTGGCCTTTACTACATCCTCCTCAAGTGCACTCCTATAAAACTGGTCCTTCTTGTTCTTTAGTAAAGGCGGTGGTTCTCTATAGAACAATGACCACTCAAAGAGCCATCAGAATGCAGAAACAGTTCTAATAATGGTCAAATTGTTCTTCTCACACTCTCAGAAATAAGAGTATGAAACCATCACTGGGGCACCGCCCCTCTTGTCACTGGGGCGACTCCCCCGAGAGCACATCTCAGTACCTTCAGTCAGGGAACATAACTGTAATATACTCCGCTCAAATAAGCTGCATCGGCTCCACGCTCCCCGTCTCGCCTCCAGGCATTTTATATTATTGTTCTGTTTTAAAATATTCGGTTATGAAAACCTACAAATCTGTACTTTTCACCTGAAAAAACTTATTTAAGGTGCACAAATAGACCTTAAAACCACTGCTGTACCTTTGAGTAACATTTACATTGTTTGTAACTTGAGGAACGGAAAATGTACCTGCGCAGAACCTTTATTTCTAACAGGGTACGGTGAAAAAAAAACGTATGTGGTTCATTAAAGAACGCTCTTAAAAATGGTTCCACTCTCGTTATGAGTGAAGGAACCCCAGTAAAATAGAGAACCCTTTTGTTAACATTGCAGTGCACACTAAAGGAATAGTACAGGCCTGAATATTTGACTTGAGAGTTGAGAGGCTCTTTTATGCTGAGGGGGGCTTTTTGTTGGCATGGTTTGACCAATTAGAAGGTCATTGTCTCTTCCAGGATGACGAAGCCCCATCCGTCATAAGCCTAAACTATCATAAAAACCATAAGCTATGGCCACCTGATTTACCAGGCTTCAACCTAGCTGAACATCTAAGAGAGATCTTGGAGCAACACTTTCATCACCATTTGAGGGAACTTCTTCAGGAGGATCGGGGTTTCACCTCACCAGTACAGTTCCAGAGATGTACAGAATCTATACCAAGGTACGCTGAAGATGTTCTGGTTTCTGACACACTTTATTGTTGGTTTTCCCTTTAATCTCTCGCCTGTCCCTTTATTAGTACTCATATCTAATCTATGGTTCCATATACGGAGCTATCTACACGTATTAAACTTTCAGAAAATGAAACATAACTCAGACAAAATTATGTTAATGAGATGTCTTTGCGCTGTCAGGAGAAAAAAAAATGAAATAAATAAATAAAACGATCCCTGAAACATTGTGCGGGAAGCCATTTCTTACTCTTGAGCAGTAACTTCCTCAGGTAGTTCTCTAGAAGCCGTCAGTGCTTCCTCATTACTGGCAGGTGCTGTAGGGTCATAGCTTCTCACAGCAGGCCTTCCAGCTACACTACAGAGAGACGGAGAGCAAAGGTGAGGTCACTGGGGAAAGTACCAGAGAGTGACTCACGCACAGCGCACAGACAGGGGCGGTGGCCGTGGACTGCACATTTATGGGCATTTGGGTGATTCTTGAATTAAGGCTGCGTTTAGCTTGGCCTTATTTTCCTTTGGATAGTGTTAATAATGATGTGTTAATAAAATTGAACTACTTATGAAACACAGCTCTCCAACAGTAACATATTTGGTACCAATGCCCAATCTGTATTTTAATTTAGTGGTAATTATTCATTTAATGATCATTTAAGAAATGTCAGACTGTGGCTGATAATAAAAATGAATTGTTCTCCAAAATCTGTGACATAAGAACCGGGGGACAGTAGACTGTTCCATTAAAAAATGTACAATTGTACAAATCATAGCCTACATAAATAAATCACTCAAACCTGAAACGTATTTAACTAATTGTGGGGAAAATACAAACAAATGTTCAATAAATGTAAAGCTTTATTACTGTGTTATAAAGGTGTATAGGGGTTTCTTCCCCCAGGCCATCAGGCTGCTGAACAGCCAGTAGTGCTGGTGTATTGGTCTATAGGCCTGACACTGCATCTCTTGAGTCATCATCTCCATGGACAATCACCACCTCATCCACACCAACAGACTCACTCTGATCTTACTGCACCTTCGATCTAGCAAATCTGTACTTTCACATATAGATTGACATCTTCTATCCATATCCTGAACGTTCTGGATGATGTCAGACCAGTATCCTATCCCCTGAGTACCTGCATCTCATGTATTATGTCCCTCAGACTAACGGCACATATGGAATGTGGACAGCAGCACATTTCATAGTTTTATTCCATAACTTATTACTGTACAACTGTACATTGGAATAGTGCGGTACTAGTGTATATTGTGTTTAAGTGTATATTCAGAAAACAGTGAAATCCAACCAACTTCTAAGACTGAACGTTGGAGGTGTGGACAAATATCCCTACAGATTTCTTTTAAAAACCGAATGCAAATCATCTGAAAACAACAGGAGATTATAAAGGCAAAGCATGAACTCCTTTAGCAGCAGAGAAAACATTCATTTCTTTAGTTGCCAAGGCTTCTCTTTAATTTTCTGTTAAATACATTTTCTGCTTTTTAATGATGCTGAAAGATGACTTGTGTTAAGTGGCCGTTTGACTGGAAATGAAAGTGTTTCTCAGACTTTTTCACAGTACTGTATTTATGGAGAGGTGGGGCTGGGGGTGACGGGGATGGTGGTGTGATCTGGTGTGATCCGGTGTGATCTCAGCTGAAGCAGCAGTGGAGCTGAGAGCTTCCTGCCTGAGACTGCTCAGCTGTGAGTCACTCTGTCTGCTCAAACTACAGGACTGCAGTCACGTTTACCACACCTGCCCGCTGCTCTAGGTGTGTGTGTTCCTTGTGAGGACCCCAGGATAAAAATCATGAAGATTGTAACCTACACCTGATTAAAAACGTTTGGCTTGCGCCTTTTATGTAGCTGCATTTGTCAACTACTCTGTCGTCATTTCGTGCTTCATTGTGGTTATTTTATTAGGCACCCCAAAGATTTGCTCTTGGTTCCTGAAGTCGATGTTCAGGCTGGGTCAGGAAGAGCTCACCAGCACTTAGCGTCTTACGTACCAACTACAATGGAAACAGCCTAAAGCACAAAGGCAGGAATAGAAACTAACATGGCTTACTTTCATATTTACAGCCACTATTTATTAGAAACATGTTAGCTTTAGAGTCTGAAGGGGAACTATAGTCTTAAAAAAGAGGTTCAAGGCTTTTTTAGTAAAGAAAATAGTTCTATACAGAACCCTGAGTTCTATCTAGAATCGTTTGTATGCTTAAATGGTTCTTTGCATGGAGAAATGGTTCTTCAGATTGATGGAGAATTTGTTATATGGTCCACAGACACACACACACACACACACACACACACACACACACACACATATATATAATATATGTATATATAATATATGTATATATATATAAATATATACACATATAAAAGCAGTAGAACATGAGAGGTTGTGTGCTCTATGCCTGTACTAAAGAACGAAATAACATCACAGCTGTGATTTGATCTGTAAATCATCACAGCCGTGATGTTATAGTGATAACACCCAACCTCCAGTGTTCTATTGCTTTAATACAACAGTTAAATAAATAAAGTAAGAAATTAATAAACTGGGCTGGGAACGCAGCGTTTAATATATTTTAATGTTCGCGAGTCCCAAACTGTCGTCACCACCGGGCAGCTTTTTATTCTTTATTGGGGCAGGTTTATGGTCCAGTCCGATGTGGTCAGACTCTGAAGATCAGACCACACGTTTGGCGATTGGTATTGGGTTCATGTCTGGCTGATTCCAGGTTGTTTAGATGTTCTTCTGTCACAACTGCTGAGTTTAGGAATTTAGTGTAGTCTCATCTTCAGTCTGACTAAATCAGCTGTCGGTCAAATGTGACCTTAAATGTGTCCATTTTCTGCTTGTGGCAAAGTAAGAAGTAAAAACATTCAAATGGCTTGAACGTCTACCACAGCTGTCAAAGTCATTGTGTAGCAACAGCGTCTCACTGGAGTGATAGAGTTTGTGAAAAACCCGTGATGTTATGGCGAAATAACAGCGCGGCTAGAAGGCCTCTCAACCGTGGCCAGAACTAACTGGTGTGTGTGTGTAGGTATATATATCGCCGTTGTCGGAAGAAAACCTCATATCTCCGTTTTTGACGTTTTTCAGTTTTTGCCATAATGTGAAAATGCCTGTTACTCTTTACATTGTTTGTAAATTTCATGATGAATGGACCAAAAGAAATGACCCAACATGACTTGGAAAGATGCCTGGTTCCACTGACTTACATTAAAAGTAAAGCAGGTTTTTTCCTTCTCCTGTAAAGTTACCATTTTGCAGATACAAAGTTATTTGCTCGTCTGGCTTCAGACGCATATGAACTTGAGTGACATCCCATTCTTAATCCATAGGGTTTAATATGAAGTTGACCCACTCTTTGCAGCTATAACAGCTTCAGCTCTTCTGGGAAGGCTTTCCACAAGGTTCAGGAGTGTGTTTATAGGAATTTTTGACCGTTCTTCCAGAAGGGCATTTGTGAGGTCAGACACTGATGTTGGACGAGAAGGTCTGGCTCACAGTCTCCGCTCTAATTCATCCCAAAGGTGTTCTATGGGGTTGAGGTCAGGACTCTGTGCAGGCCAGGCAAGTTCATTCACACCAAACTCGCTCATCCATGTCTTTATGGACCTGCTTTGTGCACTGGTGCGCAGTCATGTTGGAACAGGAAGGGGCCGTCCCCAAACTGTTCCCACAAAGTTGGGAGCATGAAATTGTCCAAAATCTCTTGGTGCTGAAGCTTTAAGAGTTCCTTTCACTGGAACTAAGGGGCCGAGACCAAATCCTGAAAACAAACCCACGCCATGATCCCCCCTCCACCAAACTTTACACTCGGCACAACGCAGTCAGACAAGTACCGTCTCCTGGCAACCACCAAACCCAGACTTGTCCATCGGATTGTCAGATGGAGATGCGTGATTGGTCACTCCAGAGAACACGTCTCCACTGCTCTAGAGTCCAGTGGCGGCGCTTTACTCCACTGCATTTGTTGCTTTGCAGTGCGCCTGGCGATGTAAGGCTTGGATGCAGCTGCTCGGCGATGGAAACCCATTCCATGAAGCTCTCTACGCTGTTCTTGAGCTGATCTGAAGGCCACATGAAGTTTGGAGGTCTGTAGTGATTGACTCTGCAGAAAGTTGGTGACCTCTGCGCACTATGCCCCTCAGCATCCGCTGACCGCTCTGTCATTTTACGTGGCCGACCACTTCGTGGCTGAGCTGCTGTCGTTCCCAATCGCCTCCACTTTGTTATAATCCCACTGACAGTGGACTGTGGAATATTTAGTAGTGAGGAAATTTCACGACTGGACTTACTGCACAGGTGGCGTCCGATCACGGTACCACGCTGGAATTCACTGAGCTCCTGAGAGCGACCCATTCTTTCACTAATGTCTGTAGAAGCAGTCTGCAGGCCTAGGGGCTCGGCTTTATACACCTGTGGCCATGGAAGTGACTGGAACACCTGAATTCAATGATTTGGATGGGTGAGTGAAGACTTCTGGAAATATGGCGTATATATATATATATATATATATATATATATATATCAATCACAAAAATGGTTCTGCAATTGATATAACGTCAAGCACATTCGCCATCAATCTGAAGAACCATTCTACCACGCAAAGAAGCATTTAAGCATGAAATAGTTCTATGCCTCTACTAAAGAACCCTTGAAGAACCATCTTTTCAAAGCATGTAAAGGACATCAAAGAATATGGTCCTTTCTTTTGAGGGTGTTATTGTTATTTTTATTATGGTTGTTAATATGAATGTATTTGCCAGCTTTCAAAACGTCATAAACCGGTCTGTTTGGGCTTCATCGTGACAGAGCCGCTGTGCTGCAGCTACTAACCGCCCAACTCTCTTCTTAGCTTATTTAGCAGAAAATCTAATGAAAGCAAATGACTGGGAGGCGAGTATTGCTCCCAAACCAGGGACCTGCCCCTCTAATGAACTCAAGGTATCAGACAGGTTGCATGTGACAGGCTGATCCAACCTCATACGGGTATTGCGCAAACAGCAGCAGCTGACGCAACGTTTGGGGACGTTTGCACTGGGCTATATAAGAGCGGGGCGCGAGGCGAGGCGGCGGAGACCGAGGCTCGGCTTCTAGAACTCACATGGAACAAACACGGAGCGGATCAAAGGAGGAGATTTCGGAGCGTCGCGGGGAAACAGCGCTAAGATGGTCTATAGCCAGGCTCTGGTGTTCGGATACGGCATGTCGGCCGGTGCCGAGGAGGAGGATAAGCTGACCGAAATGCTGAAGAGGTTCTTCGGGCTGGAGAGAGGAGAGAACCTCAGGGGCCGCTCTGCTCTCAGGAAAGCGGCCAGCTTCTCCAGTAAGTAGTACCTGCCGTCTTCATCACACGGTGCTTTCGGTTCAGCTAACCCAGCGTTATGTTCTCAACGACGCCGAAGTCGCCAGGTTCTAGTTTCGAATTTACCCGGTCCACCTTAAATGGCACAGCTGTTATTATAACGCCTCAGGCGCCAGAACAGAACTGCCGAGCCATTTAAGGTGGACCGGGAACATTCGAACACGAAGATGAGTTCAGCCTCGTGTTTTAATAATTCACATAATAACCGTGGGGTATTTAAATGAGTGGGGGATGACGTGATCCATGGTGTGGACCCCCGCTTCCCTGCCTGGACGGCCTATTCCCTTCTGATGGCCTATTGTTCTCCAGTGAAAGGAACCCAAAGGGTCTCTCTCTGGTGGAGCCCAAGTGGCTAAGCCCTGAACACTTGGGCTCATTGAACCATCCATCCACACATAGCCTCACAGTCTGGGCTCCATCTCGTTAATCATCATCTGCGTGTGTTTCCCCTGAAATATATTGCTATTAGAAGCTGTGCTGTTCTCATAAAGTCATAATCGTAACCTTTATTTATGTAGCACCTTTCATACATTCAAAACGAAGCTCAGAGTGCTTCACAGGTCAAAGTAAAAACAGACGAAGAAGGAAAGAAAAGGTTTTTACTAAAAGTAATATAAACAAGGACACAAACAAACAAAGGCAATGGCAGTAAAGGAGATATTAATAATGAATAAGAACAAGAAAAGAAGAAAAGTAAAAGTTCCCCAAAAAAGTTAAAAATGGCCAAGTGTGACGTGTACGGACACCCACGGGTGGCTCAATCAGCTGACGGGGACGTGACCTGCTTGGCTCACAGTTTTGCTGTCTAGCTGACAGTGCAGCCTTGGTTTCGTCTGAAGTCCCTCCTTTCTGTTTTACTGCCATCCTATGAATATATTACCTTACTTCACGTTATAATATGATCATATCACTTGTATAACAATTGTACGATTGCTATAACCGTGTTGTTGGACTACTCTTATTGATCCTTTCCTTATGAGAAGCTCAGCTTTTATAATTATGTTCTTGTCCTTCCAGGTCTTGCGTCCGAGTGCAGCTGGGAGGAAGATGAGGACGACACGGCCAGTATTAAACATGACTTGACCCGCCGGATCGAGCGGTGCCTTGTTTCGGCGAAGGCTGCCAGGCTGCGTTGCCGGGAGCTGCTCCTCCCGGCCGGGATGATCGCCCGGGTGGCCGGTGACCTGCTCCAGGCCTCTGGAGACGAGCCGTGCGGCCTACGCGGCGCCGTCATCCACCTCTTGGTGGAAAACAAGAGTGGCGCGCAGATGCTGGGCACCGTGACGGCCGAGCAGAGCCTCACTCCGACCTTCGAGATGTCCGTGGTGTTCAAGGAGGATTCCGACGGCTGGCCGCCTCTGAGGCACCTGCTGGGGACCGAAGGAGCCGTGCGGCTGCGAGCAGAGTACCGGCTGGTCAAGAGGAAACTTTACTCCTCAGCCAGCCCTACTGTGACTGAATTCTGCTGAAGTTCAGTCTGTTCACCGCTGCTTGGGGTCAGTGGCTCGCAGCACTGGCCCTGGACAGTTTGGTGGTTTCCCTGCGGTAAATGATCTACATGGTTAGCTCACCAACAAGAGCTTGACCAAGGTTGGGAACCACTTCATATAAAAGAGAAATAGGAGTTAAACCAATTGATTTGCATCAGTTGTTCGAGGGAGCAGAGCGAGTTACAGGGCAACTTGCACATTTGCTGATGGGTTAAGTCTTATTAACTGAGTCTTATTGCTGATGCTGGTGAACATTCCTGGATGTACATTACCTAGGCTTACACTACTGTTAGGGTTCCTATGTTACCCCTATTCTGCGTGTTGTTTGTTACCGTTCCTTGCTCTAACACAAGTGACTCCACTGATCAGCTCATTAGCAAGCTTGTCTCGGGTTTATGTGGGTGTGTTGGAGCAGGAAAGTAGGATTTGTATTAGTTCTATAATGTTACAAGCCATTTTGCACGCTGCTTTTGGTCGAGTTTAATGTCTGTCTTTCTACTGCTGATGGAGAATGTTAATGAATACTTCACGTAGGCCTTCACTACTACTGTCCTACACGCCTCGAGTTTACAGGTTGTGGATGAAAGGATGTTCTGTCTGCTCATATTTGGCACTCAGGTTGTGTTTATGGATGTGTGACCATTTTTGCTGAGCTGTTTTGCACTGCAGTATTCCTGTTTAAGGACACTGAAAAAGACACTGGTTTACATGCACAGCGTATCTTGGTGTACGTATTTAATTTGCAATAATTTGTGTAATCTTTCTGGAAATGTTTACAAAGCTGTTGAGGGGACAAGCTGGCTTCGTCTCCAAGTACCAACGTTTTGTATTTGTCAGTGTTTCCCTGATACGTCTTAATGAAAACATTAAAACCTTTCGCACAGCATTCAGACTTCTGTGGGTCTTTTTTTAAACCATTTCACATCTGCAGGGTTTAATAATGCATCATTCTCCATTTGGAGGGGAAACCGTGTCGCAAAGGTTGCAGGGCTTAAAAAGATGCTTGAAATATTAGGCACGGCTCCAAAAGTCAGTATGTACATTTACACAGTTGACCTAAAATGAAAGAATACCTTTCCCTTATGATTTCTCAGATTAATTCTGTTTTCTCCGATGATTCAGTTGCTCTGCATATGAAAAACAGCTAGTCGCAACCAGTTTAACATGAGAAACCATTTTTAAATATAAAACAATATTTTTAAGGAGGTTTTTCAGAATTTGTGTAAAACAGATGAATTTGTACTTTTCATATCATTAACATGTATTTTAAAAAAGGACTCCTGTCACATTTCCTTCGGGTTAAGACTCATCAGGAAGTTTCTTGGGGCAAAAGAAGGCGAGTCACACTTGCTCACTAGCCTTCATTAATTTATTCATTTTGCTGATCAGGCAGCACACGGCGTCTGTGTCATCGGTGTTATGTGCTTTAATGTAGGAGTTATTAAAATTGTCAAAATAATGCCAAATCTCAGTTTTATTACTAATTTTAAACAGCTGAAGTCACATGACAGCCAATGAGCTTATAAAATCCTCAGTTTCATCCAGAAAGTCACTGAGTCACCGTCACTGGCGTTACACCACCAGTGACTAAATATGTTTGGAATTAAGTCCTTTTACATAAATGATAGATCTCATCAATAACAATAAGTTTCGGGATGAAAGATTGTACTTTTTGTTTTTAATGTATCCACTCCAAATGGAGCAAGACCATTTTCACCGGACTAGGAACATTGTATATTAAATAAGCCAACATTTACATATGTGCCATGTTTGGTGATCCACACGTGAAGCCTCACAGGGTACATACAGGTTTTAAGACCTTTAACACAGGTAATAAAAGGGCCAGGTCATTTATATCTTAGAAATACCGCACATCCCTGTAAAGTCCTCTAACATGCCTGTTTGTCTTGCACTTTCCGAACAGTTCAAATGAAGACAATGAAGACAATCAGGAAAATACAGTCATGATGAGACTTTTACTCTGGAAGATAATTGAAGCATTGTAATCATGCATCAGCATCTCAGACCAAACACTGTAGAAATGAAACAGCAATTGAATGACTGCCATTATTTTATTATCTCACATAAATTAAAACAAGTAGAAAAGGAACATTTACATGTAATTCAGATCTAAAGACATGAACGCTACTTTTTATGTAAAGAATTAGGTTCAATTTCTACATGTTAAAGCTACAATCAGCGCGTTTTCGGCTGGATGTTTTCATCCTCACCCCCACGTTTACCTCCGGAAATCTTAACCAAGTAGGATAAAGGCTAAATTTACACCCAGTTCAACCGAAAACACGAAGGACTGTAGCTTTAGTGAGAACAGCTCCTCCGCACCGTAATGAGAACGCAGTCCTTTAAAGGCCAAAGCACGTCACCCCTAAACGTTTTGGTGGGTGCGCCATCCCTGTGCGCCAGCCTCTAGAATTCCCTCTCCCGTTCAAACTGCTCTAGAACGCTCTTGCCTTTTCAACCTGATCACCAATGCTTTGTTCCACTCAGCACTGTTCTAGAACGTTGCCTTTCATTCACATTGTTGTAGAATGTTCTTTTCCACTCAGTGTTCTAGAATGTTCTGGGCTGTGTTCACATTAGCAGGCTGAAGTGGCACAAATCAGATTTTTTGGTGAGATCTGATGTGGACATGCAAATCTGATTATTTCAAACCCAACCTGAGCCACTTTCCTATGTGGTCCCAGATCGAATGCGTATCTGACTCGTGGCCATGCGACCTTAATGTGACGCTCTGATCCGAATTCGTGTTCTTTCTTCTCACTGCGCGTGCGTCATCATTCAGCGTTACCATGGCAGCAGCGCCGAACAGAAGTTAAAACCTATAAACGGTGGGAAAGCAGCACATTCCCAACGGTGGAATGGCTCCCCTTTTTCGTCTCGCTCTAATAATGAATATCTGAGAGCCGATCAGAGTTAATGATCTTCTCAGCGAAGCTCGTTCTGCTCGTTAGTCTGTTGCTGATGATGAATGGGATTCATTCACGTGATATTACTCAGCAGGATGTGTGCGAGTGGATCATTTCAGGACACCAGTTCATCCACATTTGAATCACTTATCTAAACGAGTTTGAAACATCGTGTCAAAGATCGGATTTGAGCAATGATGCTTGTAACGTGAACGTAGTCTTTCCCCTTTTATGCTGGTTTATCGGTTCTTTTTCTCCCCTAAATATCCTAAAACAACCACCAACATCAGAACATTAGTGTTTGCAATACTGGGCTGGCGTACGCTGGCACAGCACGTCTAAATCACAACTACACACGTCCACCCAGCTTTTAAAACACCTTCAGAAATAAACATGACCATGAACCAAGCTTGTTCTGTACACAGATTAGGCCTAAGTGATCTCTCTTCTGGAGCTGACGCCGTGTCCCCAGAGACAACCTCGGCTGCGCCAACGCACGCCGAGGAACATTCAGACGGCTTCTTACTTTAGTCATGTGGTGATGTGAAGTGGTACATTCCAGCTCAAAGCATGAAGGCTGATTATCATATCAGACATCCCAAAAACAAATGCTTTAAGCTTTATATATGAGTTTTTCCTCAACTGCACACAACAGAACAAACAAGCGTTGGATCAGCCTCACCAACTCGCTCTATATGCCAGAGCGCTGGTCTGAGCTGATGTGGTCCATATTAACTCCATTTGAATCCTCGGCAAGATGGGATTTGGGCAAGGATGCTTACCCCTTAAAGCCTTGTGGGTTTTCTTTTTTTTTTTTTTTTTTCACACAACTTTTCATCTCTTCACTTCTTCATCTTCATGTCAGCCTCTATAGCACTGCGGCGCCCCCTGGTGCCTCCATCCTGGAAGAACAGAAAAGCAGGGATTGGGGGGGAGGGGCGTGAGCTTCTCTGTAGAGAGATAACTGCTCTGTTAGCCCTGACACACCAGACCATGCGTGCTAAAAACTGGCCCACTACCAGCCTTATTAAAAAAAAAAGAAGAGTGTGGGGGTAAAAATACACAAAGCCCTAAACCATAAACTCATTTTTACTGACGTGTCCCTTATTCATGCTAGAACTAAGCCAAAGAAGTACAACATATTTCTCAAAGTAGAGCCCGACCGATAAGATGCTGATTTAAGGGGCTAAACGTTTCATCTGATATAACTTAAACAGATGACGGCAGCATTTAACTGATGACTGGCAGTTGTCAACTGAGAATTATCAGATATCAACAGTCTATAATATAATATACATATTGTAGAGCAAAGGGGAGGGCCTTTAAAGTGCTTCAAGGGTTCTTCAGTAACGACAATGGTTCTATACAGAACCATGTACACCCAAAATCCCTTTGCATGAATAAAGGGTTCATTGCATCACAAAAGGGTTCCTCAGATTAATGGCGAATGTGGCATGAATGTTCTTCTACTGGTATGATGTGAAGCTGGTAACAGAAGAACTATCTATAGCCTATTTTCCACCCATCTGAAGAACACTTTCATAATGCAAAGAAGACCTGGTGAAGCGCCATCTTCTTCTTTTTTGTTGCTTTAAGGACCGACTGGTAACTGCAAACCTAGCAGTGTCTTTAAAAAAATAAATAAATAAACCAAAAAGGCTTAAGATACAAGAGCATGAAAATGACCGCATTCAGAAAAAAGGTTCTTGATGAATTTAGGTTCTTCTTACATTAGCAGCATCAGTTCTAATCATAAACACTGACTATTTGGAGAGAACTGTGTCAAAAGCGATAATCATATGTATCTTTAATGTTGATCAATATCATCTGTAAAATTGTATAACAACAAAATATGACTTCATATATTTTTACAACCATGAGGTGTCCAATCACATACCAACTGAAAGAGTGAATCAGTCATAACTGTGCAAAATGATTTTCACGAGCAGTGACCCTCCAACAGCTCAGAGCGTTCGTCGTTCGTTCCACAAACTTGATGATCTTCGAAATCGCACTGAAAGAGCCGCGAGTGCAGCGACACCCGACACGCTCAATCGCATGTGGGATGAATTTTACTATGGTGTTGATGTCCGTACAGCTGGAGGAGGCTCATACTGAGCACTTGCAAAATTACATAAAAATCTTTATGCTCAATTAAAGCTTTTACAAATTTACTGCATTGTTCTGTAATGATTTACAAGTGAAATGAATCATTTTAAAATCAGATGAATCTTTCTGGATCACCCTGTGTGTGTGTGTGTGTGTGTGTGTGTATATATACACAGGTAAACTGTCACACTATGACATAAACCGGTCGAGCTCTACTAAAAGGAAGCCTGAAAAGAAAGCAAATCTAACTTGTGCCTACCCCGACTCAAAATCAATACCTGTATATTGTGCTTTGGAGGAAGTTCAAATGAAATGTGCTACTGAAGAGGACTCACTCCTGTGTTAAGCACATGTGTTTTTATATATATATATATATATATATATATATATATATATATATATATATATATATATATATATATATATATATATATATAGTGTGCATCAGTTTGTGTGAGATATATAGAGAAAGAAAGGAGGACAGGATTTGGGGTGGGGTGGGGAGTGGGGGGACAGAGAGCAAAGCCGTGACCTTCAACCTGGATACTTACAAAAAGAGAGAGAAGGAAAGCAGGAGAGGCCATGGGGAGACTGTCCTGTAGAAGGACAAACAGCAGTGAGAAAAAGAGTCCCACACACACACACACACACACACACACACACACACACACACACACACACACACACACACACACACACACCACACAAAAACAGACAGGCTTTCATCTACAGAAACATATAAAAGTACAAGACAGACATACAAGGTTGACAGACAAAGCTAAAGCAGAGTAAAGAACACAAAGGCCTTTCAGAGATTCGCAACAGCAAACATGGGAGATTTGTGGATGTGTGGGTTTAAGCATTGCTTCACACAAAAACACTGACCTGACACGGCTAACAGGCATGTGCTGGCGTAAAGGTTTAATCATTAAAGATCTAAGCTTTATTAATATTAGTACAATATAGCGTAAATAGACACTACATGACGTGCATTTAGATAATACACGTAACACGTAAGGTACTACGTATCGCTGGTGTCAGAAGAAAACCTTGTATCTCCATTTTTTGACGTAATTTGAAAACACCCGTGGTCATATATATTGTGTGTAAATTTCATGATGAATGGACCAACAGAAATGACCCGAAATTACTTGGGAAAAAAGTCCGGTTCTATTGATTTACATTAAAAGTGAAGTAGGTTTTTTCCTTTTCATGTAAAGTTGTCATTTTGGAGATACAAGTTTTTCTTCCGTTAGCAGTGATACAGTGCTATAAATGGCATTTTTAATAGTAACTATGTGTTTGTAGTTTTTATTTTTTGTCATTTTGGTCTCCTCTCGATATTTTTTCAGGCTCTAGCTAGCATGCCAAGTAAGAAATGAGGGCACTGCAAACTTTACAGTGAGCTGTGAAGATGCTCAGACCAACAACAGCTGTACAAACATCAGATAAAGCACGGGATCACAATGTGACAGCTTAGTGGGAGACTGCAAAAGCAAACTACGCTGTGCAAAGAATTTCAGGTGAAACTTCCAACTTTTTTGACTAAAATGCAGTGACAATATTTCAAAGTGTCCACAGTAACAATACTGTGCGCCAAACATGGCAACATACCTTATTATTGAATCTCGGCGCATGTCTAACTGCTGAGTCCCCACTGACTTCATCATTATTTGCCAAGTTAATGTTTTTGTGTGAACGCAGGGTCACTTTACACAAACAAAGCTAGGTATTTTAAGTCCACAGCAGAATCAACAGAGCACTGGAAGAAAGCTCACACAGACGAGTGTCCACAGCGGATTGGAACACATAAGCTCAGGTGAAGGTGGGTAGAAAATAAAGGTGAAATAGAGAGAAGGCTATTCATGTGATTTCTAGGTGTTGTATGCTTGTGTGCATTTTATAAAACCGACGATTCTTGATGCCACCGTACGTGAAAATGACTGAATAGTGAAAGGAATCAGTGCTTGTTTATGTAAATCTGACATGGATGTACTGAGAGAGCTGTGGGAGTGAGCTGTGTGTTGTGAGCTGAGAGAGAATGAGGTAAAGTCTGAAATGTGCATGACAGTTTACACGACGTCTGGCAGCACTTACACGCATAACCTAAAGGATGTCAAAAAATTGTTCAGGGCCTAGTTTTCCAAAAGCATTACAGTGACGAGATCATCTTAACTACTGAAGTGAATCCGGCCGCAGAGCTGCTTCCCAAAAGCTTCAGATTTCACCAAATAGGGCCACAATGATTCGTCTAGAAAGTTGCTGACAAAGTTGATAAAGTTATAACACCTGTTGCACCTTAAAGCAGTGATTTTAGATCTGATATGCTTTTGAGAAACCCGCTCTTGGTCAGCTAGCTGCTCAGAACATGCATCAACGTCAGCTCAACCCTTCCGCTGGAGGCTGCAGCTTTTTCAACACTGCCCATCACTACAAAAGAGCATGCACACATAAGAACTCAACTAAAAAATATACACACAAACGGCATAACGCTGGAAAGGGTAGCAGGGATGAAGACAAAATGTCGGTTTAGCTTCAGGTCTGGTGTGTGTTTCTATTAGTTACAGCAACTTTGGAGTACATATGAATGGATAGCACAAGGAGGCATGCATATGGAACAGGTCATGCAGCTGATATGGCCAGAAACAGTCACTGACACAAAGCAATAAAATCTTACCACATCCCAAATCTGGATAGAAGCTTTGTGCTTGTGGGTGAGTATCTTAAATTGAACTCTCGCAGCTAATTTTGGGATCATCATCAGCTTTGGCTCTGTTTACACTTCCTGGCTGGTCTTTCACATGTTGGAACCTTGCTTATAATCCATCGTGCAACCTCAAGGGAAACTGGCCATTTAGGTGATAACTTGTGCTAGCCTTTTCATTTCTTTGGTTGTTGATGCATTCATGAATGTCTGAGTCAGAGTGTGTGATTTAGTCTCACTGACCTTTTCGTTAGTATCTTGTTTGGAGTTGTTTCTTTTCCTTCTGGGCATGGCAGCTGGTTCTGGCTCTAAATGTGCATCTTTGTTTGGTGGGCTCAGGGTCTACATATATGAGACTGGGGGTTAGTGTAAATGACACTAACCATATTGACAGGGACTTTAGCAAAAGGCTTTGGGTGAGTGTGTATTCTTGTGTTTCGAGGTTGTTTCTCAAATCATCTTAAGGGGGCACATTCTCCAAGGCTCCTTCCTCCCCACAGGCCGGATATTGTACATGTGAGTGACTTACCTTGTCGTTGGGGTCCTGCTTGCGGTTTGCCTCCCGTCCTCGCAGGCTCTTGGCGCTGATGCCAGACTCTGAAGTCTGCATGATGAGTTGGGTGGCCAAGAACTGCTGGATCTGCTCCAGGACATCTCGCTGCATCTCCAGAGCCATGTGGTAGACATCATGGTCTGAGCTGTTGTACATTATTGCATTCTGGAACATCAGCATGATGTCCCGCTGGAATTCAGCCGTCGTGCGGATCTGCCCTGTCTCTATGTTCTTCTTGATTGCTGACAGGTCCATGGGCCTATTAGTGGGAGGAGATTTGACAGACCAGAATGCAACATGAATGCTATAATTTCAACACTGCTAAACATAAATTAAAGCAAGTCCTAGTTAGCAGCAACCATGATGGGCCACAATAGTACTTTGGGAATCTAAAATAAATTGAAATATCTTAGGTTTGCCTTCAAGAGCTGCTTGGATACCTGTGTACAATGCTGTGGTAACCAGGAGCGATGTCATCAGACACTGGCTGCAGAAATACACTTGCATACCTGCAATAAATTATGAACTGTAAAGTAACTCAAAGACAAAAAAACGTCTTACTGGCTACTATTCTTCAGGACATAACACGATAGAGACTGGCTGAAGACATGAACTCTCAGAAAGATGCACTCTCAGCCCCAGTGACTTCACGTGCACATGCACTCTCATGCCACAATGGCAGAAGCAGCTCAACGGCATGTTAACTTCTGGCTGCTACTGCTTAGCGAGATCATCACTTATTCCATTTTTTGACCATAACACGGCTAGAGAACTCCATTTAATGCACCTGCCAGTTGTGGGGGGGAAAAAAAAAAAAAAAAAAGAGGTCATAGAACTCATTAAAAGTGTCTGGTGATTTCCAGTAGTTGCCACTGGTCTTCTGTGTTTTCCTGAGGGGCTGATATGATTGTTTCCTAATGTTCTATAACTGCAACCATCAAGCCAATTTCCATTAGGAAGCAACACCATCAGGTTTCACAGGTTTTGCCTGTTTTTTCTGCGAATAAACCAGACATTCATGTCTTATCATCATGGTACATTTTATTTTGAAAGTTTCCATATTTAATTACCTTACAACTAGTATGACAATATTATTATTTGTTCAGTGTATCTCTTGTTGCCCAACAGTGCGTTTTGCTGCTTTTCATCATAAAATCGATAAAAACAGTTGTGGCAAAGCGGCACTGACGTCATCGAAAGGCTGGCGGTACACATCGGGCTGAGAGTGCATATCTGCAGTCAGACCCTCGCACAGCAAAACATTTGCAGTCGGTCAGTGCAAATCTAATTTATTAGCACTCACCTGTGGTTGGCTGCTGCTCGCCACACCAGCATGATGGCTTTTTTCCAAATCTTTTGAGCCTGCAAAGCCTCCTGGTCCTCACTGCATATTGAGCTGACAGATATAGACAGATATAAGAAAAAGGTCAAATACACACACACACACACAAAAAAAAAACAACAAACTAATTTTGCTTATCACACCAATAAATCAATTAATTAAATAACAATCTTATTCTCGTCCACAGTCATCTGCAAACACAAGCAACTCACAACTGGGAGGAGGCCGGGCTGCTGGCAGTAGAGTCTGCAGTAGTATATCTTTGAGAGTTGGTGCCATACCCATCCTCACTTTCACTGGCTGGAGGGTCCACTTCAGAGAGATACGCTCCCTCTACACACTCTTTCATCTCCATTCCTTCATCTGCATCCACCTCACTCCCTCCATCCTCTTCTTTTACTTCCTAGAGAGAAAGCATGAGAGAGAAATAGAGAAAAACACAATTACAGAATAACTAGATGTGCATTTCCTGAAGGAACTGCAAGAGTGCTTGAAAAGAGCTGCAAGTGTGTGTGTGTGTGTGTGTGTGTGTGTGTGTGTGTGAGAGAGAGAGAGGGGGAGAGAGGGGGAGATGTATGTGTTGGGGGGGGGGGGGGGGGTCATACAAATGAACTGTCATTCTGTTATTATGCAGCTCTTAGTGGAGAAGCCTTGTTTGAATCTGAATTGCACCCTCTGAACAGTCATAACTCGGGAAATCTTTACTCTATCACTTAACTGGATAGATGGTGTGAGATAAGACCCTTTGAGGATTATTTTGATTTAATGTGTGTATTGAGAAGAAAATGTCTGAGTTATGACGAGTTAAACACTGAGAAAATCTTGAAATAAGCAGACTGTGATTTTGAGAAATTTACATGGGAGTGAATGGGGCAGTTTTCTGTGCCTAGTGCCAAACAAATGCTCATAACTCTAAAGCTAACTGATAAAATGATGAGATATTTTGAGCTTTCAGAAAGGAGAAGTTCCTCTACCATTTAAAGCTGAACTGGAGTTTTTAGGTGAGAGTTTAAGGATTTTAAAGCAGATTTCCTGCGTGATCAGCTGTGTCTGAGACTGAGTGGCCTGCTGTGACGTCATCGATGTCAGCTGGAATCTGAAGTTCTGAACATTCCGCCGTTCGTTCTTATGGGAGGATTTTAATTTTTAAACTTAATTTTATTAAAAACTCCCAATCTGATCGACTCCAAACATACACAGCACAAGTCACAGCGCTGAGACCTTCAGAACGCAGTTTGAACAGAGTCTGTACTTTAAGCAGTTCGGGCTGTATTAATCGCAGAGAAGTGTGGAAGAAGAAGAAGAAGAAGTATGAGAGATAACAGAGCGCTTCTTCAAGCCCTCTAATAACAGAATTGTCATCGCCGGTATACTGAACAACATAGTCTATTACTTCCAGCACAGAATTTCTGTATGTAGTCGTTTTGGCACCTTTGGTCAAATTATGTTTTGAGAAAATAAGTTAAAACCATCCCCTACGGAGAACACATAAATCTTGTAACACACAATTACTGTAAAATTATCACATTTATCATATTATAAAGTGCTGACTGCCATTTTATAGGGATATAAAAATGCAATGCTGCCTCACTGATATGTGAGACTGCCTCACTGATATGTGAGACTATTATAAAACAAAAAGTACACTTCTATTAAATAAAAAAAAACTGTTTATCCACTAAAATCTGCTCCTTAAAAAAGAAAATAGAAAAACAACTTTATTATTCGTATTCCAACACTATGTAAACAGTATCTCATTTTTGTAGTCAGTGCAATTTTTTTCTTATTTTTTTGAAGCGTACCAAAATAATTTACTCAAACTGAGGTGAAATCTGAGATTTCGTAAAGTTTCTTAAACAGGTCTTAATAGCCTCGAAGCAAGTTCAGAAATTTGACGTTTTTATTTCTAGTATGTTACTGCTTCACTTTTAAGCTTGTATTCTGCAGCACTACCTTTGGGTCTCTTCCAGATGCTGAACTATCCTCTGAATCGAGGCAGGGAGTCTCAGCCTCGGGCTGCGCCCACTCCTCACTCTCAGTCTTCAGACAGGGGCTGGGTGTCCTGTTCTCTGTTTGTTCCTCCTCTCTCCCTCTGCTTTCCTCTGCTTCTTTCTGTTCAGCCCCTTGCTGTTCAGACCCCTGTGGTTGTCCTGTTTCTGGTGGGGCTGCAGAGATGGAGTCCCCCGGCGCTGCCTCGGGTCCCCTGGCCTCCCCCACCTCCTGTAACGGCACAGCTGGCTCTGCCTCCTGAGCCTCAGGCATAGGCAAACTTATTGGGGCTCCAGCTGCTACCCTGGGCTGGACGCTGGGCTCTGGATCGACTGGTTTAAAGGCCTGGTGCTCCCAAGGGCCAGAAAGAGCGTGGCCCCCTGCTACGGCTTCCTCACACAGAGACAGAGCAGCTTCCACTGCTGCTGCATCCAACACCTCAACCGACTCGTCCACCTGAAAGGCAGACACAGAAACTCAATTATCTTATTTAAATTACTCCATAAATATACAGATATCTGTCCTCATCTTAGCGCTGGTTTACTTAATTGGGCAATGTAATAAGGCACTGAAGTATGGAATAATTTAAACTAGACTTTCTTTTACGTTTTTGAGAGTTTCAAATTTTGGATGTTTGAACAGCAAACTGTAAGCTGTGCAGTACCTTCTCTTCAATAATAGCTATAATATCTCCCACGGTCTCCAGGTCCAGCTCATCCCCCATATAAGACACAGCCACCAGGTCCTCCTCCACCAGCTCTCCCTCTCTCCCTTCCGTCTGCTCGGGGCCGGACTGAACCGCTAGCACTGCCTCTGGACCAGAACACTCTGCTACTGCTGCTTCTACAAAACCACACATAGACATGGGATTTACCTCCATCTTAAAGAACGGAACCGTGGTGGTGATGTACAGCATGTTGTTGGAAAATGGTAAAAGACGCAGATTTTAGACGCAAGATGCTGCGTTAATGCGTTAAAAAGCTCATCCAGGCATCAGTCTGGTTTAATAGTGGTCCTGGACTTCAGACAACATACATGAAAGGAGAAAAAAACAAAAAAAGTCAACTAAACGAATCGAACAAGCAGACAGACAAACAGATTAAACGCTCATTACAACCTAAGCTATCACTCCTAAATACATAAAAACAGCAGCTAACCACCAATCAGCATCAGCTTAAGTCAGTTCTTTGTCAATTTTGGTCAAAGCAATTTCTTTGAAATGGCAGGCAGAGAGACAGGCAGCAAGAGAAGGCAAGTATGAAAGAGAAAGACAGGGAGAGACAGAGACCTGTGCCGGGTATAAAGTGGTGTCCTGGAGCAGGGGGGGCTACAGTGGGGGGATTAAGGGGCTCAGCGCTGACTGGCATCTGGACTGGGGGTGCGCTCTCCAACAGACGGGATAATGTGGGCGCATCTGACACAGAGACACACATACACAGCGCTACAAACACACCCGCACACTAAAAGCGAGGAGCTATTTTAGATTCACTTATGTTACCAAGACACACTGATCAAGGATCCATGATCTGAGCACTATTTACAGGTAAAGCCACATTTAATTCCAGAAAGAGAAAAACGCAAGCACAAACTAAATAATGCGCACACTAACTAACTAGTCATTAAACACAGATCTGAGAAGGGAAAAACATTTAAAGGGCATATATTCTATGCTTTACACTGCTTTTCCTCTCTAACTCTGCTTAAAAAGTGTGGTTTTAAGTACCCAAACATTATTTCAACCTGTCTTTGTTACCTAGGCCTGTTTCACACATGATGGCCACAACTTGCGAGTTCTACACACATCCTTTCTCCAAATAAATAAACAGTCAAGTCGATAACTTCAATAAATAAAAAAAACACCTAAATACACTTGTGCAGCCTCCAGCAGCAATTTGACTTAATGGCTCTACCCACCCAGAACAATGTCTGATTCTGGCCAACTAAGGCACTGAAATTTAGATGATAATGATCCAAATCTGAGGGACTGAAGGTGAAAAGGGACAAAGGCAAACAGAACCTGTTCTGTGATGTTTGGATCTGTAGCCTGATCAGCTAACTTGACATTACCTTAGTGAGCAGGTCACAAACCCAAAGAGTGCCACACACCACAGCAGACGCAAGTTTAGATTATAAAAATTAATGTGTTGGGAAACTGCTCAATGCATCACAGGTGCCCAGTTACTGTCCACTGAGAACATTTTCCATAAGCGCTGCTTGGGCAGGGCAAGGAACAAGATCAAGGACATTTCTCATCCTAACCACGGACATTTTACCCTCCTCCCATCTGTTTACCCCCTCTCCCTCTGTTCCCGCACCAGCAGGCTCGGGAAGAGTTTCTCCCCTGAGGCTGTGACCCTCCTGGACTCCACACAGTCACTTTAACTGTTGCACTCACTGCTCTGTACTTTATATCCTAGTATTATTGCACTATTCATATTTGCAGTCTGTTACTGCACCATTTATATTTGCACCAACAGCTACTGTACAAGTTTACACTACATACTTTCTCTTTTACATATGCTGCTCTCACAGAACATACTACCATAGAGTGGTTGGTTAGTGTAGTGGTTAACACCTCTGCCTTCTACGCTGTAGACTGGGGTTCAATCCCCACCTGGGCAAACACCCTACACTATACCAATAAGGGTCCTTGGGCAAGACTCCTAACACCGCCTTCGCCTACCTGTGTAAAATGATCAAACTGTAAGTCGCTCTGGATAAGAGCGTCAGCCAAATGCCATAAATGTAAATTGTACGCTCTCCACTCACTCTTTTAAATACGTATATTTATACTTGCATATCTATATACCACTATATCCCATGCTTCTGCACTTTGTGTATAAACAGTATATGATGCTACCAGCATTTCAATGGCTCTGTACCTGTATTCTGCGCAATGACAAAGTTGAATCTAATCTAAATGTTTATGAGAGCAAAAGTTGAGTCAACCCTGCTTTACACTGTTCTTCATAGATAATGTCAGTGCATGTAGTAAAAAAAAAAAAAAAAGCAGGCTCGATGCCTTTTCTTAAGATGCAACACCGCTTCTGTGATGTGCCTGCTCCACGCCGCTTACTCAGTCTGTGAGAAAACTCTGATCTGTTAACATTAGCACTGAAATGAAAAGCAAGATGTTCCGGTCACACTCGCACCACCCAGAGTAATTATGTGTGAAACAGGATTTAGAATTAAACAGGCGGCTCAGCCGCGGCGCTTTCACTTGAAAACATGAATAGCATGAGCAACATAAAAGGGAAGGAAAGAAAAATGCAGTTTTATTCATGAATATAGGCCCTTTAAACACTCCATCTCTGAACGTATAGATAAAGAAAGGACACCCTTAAAAGTACCCTTACCTGTAGAGATGTCATGGCCAGAAGGAACAGATGCTGCAGGCGCATGAACCTCCACGCTGTGAGCGCCATTACTGAGAGCTGTAGCAACCTCGCCCTCCACCACCTGAACACAACACATCAACTTTCAGGGGCCGAACCAGACGCGCCAACGCTATTTGAAAGCACAAGCGTCTGTGGGTATTTATCACTGACATGCTAAAGGAAAGGATGAATTTGCACGTGTAACTCCAGATAGTAAGAGCTTACATCATGCTTTTGCTTTGCCAAAAATGCCTCCACTTGTAAAAACTGAAAGCAAAAGAAAAACGGCAAATATTATGCATGAAAGGGTTGTAATATAACCTGCGCCCAGGTTAAAAGTTATATGGCCGCATGAACGCTAAGCTCATGTCCAAGCACTGACACTTTTAAACACTTAATCGTTCCTGTTCTATATGGACACAACACTAAGACCAGACTCAAGAGAGAGAAGTACAAATGCTTTAGGATTCAGAACACATGCATGACTGAAAACACAAGTACTTTATCTGGTACACTGACAGCTTTTCTCTTCAGAGTCTAAATTAGTTTACATGCCACCATATCATCCACCCTCCCTTTCGCTCACCACCCCCACAAAATTCCCTTTCAGTTTGATGGCGAGTACAAGACACTTTCACCCTCTGCCCTGTGCTTACCAGTCTGGGGCTGGCAGATAGGAGGTTGCCCTTCTTCAGCAGCTCAGAAAGCAAAGGGGATGGCGGCGGTGTGGCCTTCTGATTCAGGAGCTTCTTTTGTGGGGATTCATCTACCAGAGAACCCAGGCTTCCCTCTTTAGGCCCGGGGCCAGCTGACTCAGACACTGGCATGAACACAGCCACTCCTTGAGCCTGGACAGGAGAAATGACGATTATGATAAGCTCATTTTAATCTACCTTTACTCTGCAACTCCAAAAACATAGGTTTTAAAACGCTTTCTCTTAAACTTGTGTTTAGTTGGGCTGAACCTAATTGTAGAAACTTGACCACAACATCAACAAACATGCAGTATTAAACTTATATGTGCTTCTCTGGCTGCATCTACAGAAACTGTCCTGGCCCTGCGGATATTCTGGTTCCACCGTCACTTTGCTGATGATGAGCTGAAGAAACGGATATGAGCCACTCACCACAGGACTGGGACAAGATTCATCAGCCATTGGCTGAGGAGTGTCAGGATGTGGGACGTCCATGCTGGGTGAACTGGCCCCCAGTGGGGATCGGACAGTGACACTAGGAAGCCTCTTTGGTGTGTTTTTAGCTGCCTGCCGTGCTGCAGGGGATGTGGGAGGAAGAAAGGATGAGTGGGCGCTTAGCACTAGAAACACATTTCACACGAATTTTGACAGATTTTGAAGTGAGCGACCTGTAATTTAATACTGATATGGAACTAATATTAGTATTATTGTATTGTGTGCACCATTTCTCTAATATCTTGTACTGCTTACACAGCATCTTGTTACTGTAAGGTCCAGTTTTGAAGTACTACTGTACTTATTACTCTTTCCACTACTTTGCAGTACAAATGAATGATTTAAGCATTCCAATTCTCCTAATACACTTGCAAAATAAAAATGCTGAATCCTGAATCTACACGTTTTTTGTGCATGTTTTCATTCTCGTTTGATGAAGACAGTCCACATCTGGTATTTTGAAACTATTTGGGCTATTTGGGTGACTTCAGTTCTAGCGTCCGGCTGCAGTTCTAAACTAAAGATTAATTGTTAAAATGAAATGAACTGTTTCGTTTTCATCTATTCATTTAAAGAATGTGTAAATTCTGAATGTCAAATTCATTTCACTTTAGTTCAGGTCCATTCATACAAATATACCTACCCTGATAGGCTGCCTCTGTTATTCTTCTCTTCTGCTCAGCCTCCTCCTCCTCCTGCTTCTTCTTTCTGCCAGATGTGTTCACAACATTTCAGTTGCAAATACAGCCTCTCATCACTCTTACGTTTTAGCTCAACTATGCAGTTTCTCAGTTAAACAGCTGCTCATTTACAAACCAAAGTATACTGGTCACAATCCTCATGCAGTGAGCTTACTGTTCAATCTCCCCCCATAGCTCCTCCAATTTGGAGTCCATGTGTCCTGTTTGAATCAAATCCATCTCCTTCTTCAGTTTCCTACAGGTGGCAATAAGCAGAGAGAAATGGAGGAACTGAACCGACAACACCAAACATATTAGACACATCCTGGGAGCCATTCGAGTGATGCGAAAAACTGCAGCATCAAACACGAAAGGTGAGCAAGGGCACCTGTATTGCTCCTGTGTGTCTTTAAGGAGTTTCTTGAGCTCGTCGATCCTCTCTGCAGTCAGCCTGCGCACAATCACATCTTCAATGGTCTCCACCACCTCCCCCTTTTCACCACGCTTCCGTCTGTGGAAGAGCAACATAACGTTACAGCAAGGAACTGCACTCAAAATAGAAAAAAATCATTAACAACTGTTAACGCCACCTTTTTAAAAATGATTTTGACATAACTAAAGCATTAAGATGTACACAAAGTCACTCAGAGAGGTTTAGATTTGTTCAGAAACACATCATGTCAGAATTGATCACAGTGGTGGTGAAAGGATCAAGACATCCAAAGTGTTTAAAGCATCTTACAGCTTTCTAACAAGGTCACTGCATGAAAAAGCTTTAGTTTTGTTTTGAGATTTTTAACTAATCGCCATTTTCAACATTACTTAAACAGAGAAAACACACGCAGGGTCAACTGGATGTTCTGGGTAGTCAATAAAATGGCTATATTTCTGTTGTAATCCCTGTGACTCCTGGTTCCACCACCTCTGTAAAGAGAATCTGAGTCAGTAAGTTTCTCCACAGTGGACCATCTCACACCAAAACTCTCTGAATGACCTTATTTCAGAAAACAGCAGTTAAAAGCAACTTCATTTTCTTAAACTCTGACAGAAACAGGCTACAGGTCTCCAAACAGCAAATGCAGCAGCATCTGTGCCTGTAGTGATACTTACTTAGGAGCCTCTGTGGTCTCCAGCAGCTCTGAATACTGTGAGGCGCAGTGCTACGATGGTTACAGAGAAAAGCACACCATGTCAACATCGCAGAGACTGAGCTTTTAGCATTTCACACAACAAAAAAGTCCCAGCTTGTAAATGGAAGATTTTAAGTTTTAAGTACCTTTTGAGAGAACCAGTCCGGAGGCCGCCCTGGCTCAGAAAACGGCTTGATTGCTCTGCTGACTGACACCCTGCAATTCAGAGCTCATCAGAGTTGAAAGTTCCAGACAGTAGTTTATGCTAAACTAATTAGAAGCCATGAAAACTCACAGAGGAGTGAAAGAAAAACATGCTTCAAATACAGGCCATTCATTTTACTGTGCACTGTTGAGAGTCATCCACTATTTATGATCAACACCAACAATTATAGTAAATCCACTGAACTCCACTGCTGAAATGAAACGGTGATGAAAGTAAGTCAAATCTCTGTCGGGACCTCAATCTGACAGTTATGCATAGCAGCTGAGACGCTGCACATTTCCTTAGATAGTGCAGTTACAATAACACACACAAACAAAGTGCAGCTGGAACATAAACCTGTGCTTTCCTGATGGGTTGACATCACAGCGCAAAGGACTCCAGTGGTTTAACAGATTTACATGAACCGATTACAGATCGAGGGTTTCTAAAGGGATGTAAAGCTGTCCTGTAGGAAACTACTGGCTTTCAAAAGCAACTACTAAGCCAATTCACACTAGAAGACAAAGCAGGATCAGCAGGATCCTGTATCTTGATCATCTGCTGCAGAGCATCTCAGAAAACACCCATCAGGCATAACATGACCACCTCCTCGCTTCTACGCTCACTGTCCACTTTTATCAGCTCAGTTTTTAAACACGGTGTCCACTCTGGTAGACACTCCTACCTTGTCAGTCCACTTTGTAGATGTAAAGTCAGAGACGATACTCAGTCCAGCAGTGACAGAGGTGTTAAAAAATCCAGCAGCACTGCTGTGTCTGATCCACTCAGACCAGCACAACAAACACTAACAACATCACCACCCAAATAGTACCTGTTCTGTGAGGGTCCATGGGGGTCCTGACCACTGAAGAACAGGGTAACAGAGTATCAGAGAAACAGATGGACTACAGTCTGTAACTGTAGAACTACAGAGTGCAGCTATACAGTAAGTGGAGCTGATAAGATGGACAGTGAGCGTAGAAACAAGGAGGTGGTCATGATGTTATGCCTGGTCGGTGTATGTCAGGGAGACCAACAGTGCTCCTCGACAGCCTTAACTTACCAGTTTTGATCCCCACTCCTCATCACGGAGGACGCAAGGCACAGTTTCTCCCGTACGGACCACGGCTCCGTCGGTCCGAGGGACAGCATTTTGTGCTCTGTAGACAGAGGCATAACGATACGTTTCACAGGTTTACACACTCGAACAAACACAGACAAGCAGAGAAGCCCCGGAGGACACTGAGCGCAGTAGTTAACGCGCGTGGTCGGTGCACGACACTGTTTTACTTAAAACTCGCTGAAAACGGCGTCTTATTTACATTTCGCGTTCCGCCTTAAATGGTGCAGCGGCGAATGTAACTGCTGAACCATTTAAGGTGGAACGGGAAAGTCGAATAAGAAGCCAATATCAGCTTCATCTACTGTATTGCAGAAGCAGGAGAGCGAGCTAACGCCAACTTAGCTGTTTACATCCCGCCTGCCGCGGTAATTCGGGTGTTAGCTTAGCGGCTAGCTCAGTTAGCGTCGCAGCTAGCGTTTCGGAAACTAAGGCTAAATGGCACTTTCTCCTTATGGGACAGAGCGTGTTTACAACTCGCGGGTGAAAACTACACGGCAAACAACGATATCCAGCTTTACCAACTCGCTGTTTGGGCGTAACCCCGTGTTAGCCAGCGTAGCTTTTTGTTAGCTTGAAGTTAGCCTAGCTGACGGGAGCGAAGCGGTCAGCAAAGCTGCTCTCGGCAGCCGGACACTGAATCAGCAGCTGACTGAACTGATCCACTTTGAAATACACGTGCTGGGCATAATTCACACCGCGGCGTTCGCTAAAGCGCAGCACCGGGCATTAAAAGCTCGCAGCGCCACTCACTTCCCACTCCGGTCGACATGTTCGATGCTAAAGCCGCGCCACGCAGTTCATGCCTTCGTTAGCCTTCAGTCGACGCGCTACCGGCGGCGACGGAAACGGCGCAGGATCAAAACCGCCGCCTCCGCCTGTGTGTCGGCATCGGGGGATTAGCTCAAATGGTAGAGCGCTCGCTTAGCATGCGAGAGGTAGCGGGATCGATGCCCGCATCCTCCACACGCTTCGTTTATGCTCTCGGAAAAGCGCTCCGAGTGCCGCGGTGACGCTTTCAGATGCGGAGCAGGCTTCACGCTGCTGGAGAACACAGCTGATTGATCCCCAGGGGGTCGGAGTAGTTTTCTCTGTGTGGATCTGATACATTATGTGTAACACGGTACAACGACGTTTTAGAGCCACTGCTCATAAAGTAAAAAATAAAGTGTTGTCCTGAGTCCTTCTGCTGCTGGTGTGGAGACCCAGGCAGATCTTCAGTTTGTGAAGGAAGAAGACCTGCTGGAACACCTCAAACCAATCCAGTGCCACAAGCTTTTAAATGCTTGAAAATGTGAAGGTATGTGAATTGCAATTCAAATAGAGAAAAAAATTGATACTTTTTATGTATGTACCTATAGGGATGGACAATATGATGATATTTCATGGTTAGCCTGATAAATTGTCACAATATGCTTTTCTGACAATATCATGGATATTCTTGGACATGTTTCATTACAAAGAGAGCTAATTAGTCCTGCTAAATGGATGTATTGCAACACAGTATGTGAAGCTTGGAATAAAAATGATTGCACTCATAGTTTTGGTTGTATTTTTCAAATGTTATACTAGGATTTTTGCTATGTAACAACTTATCAAACTTCCAAAAAACACCTTACTTACATGTGTAGGTAGTAAAGTTTCATTTTATTTTTTTCAGTCTTAGAATATGCCCTCTCTGATGTGTCAAGCCCATCATATCAGAGCCTCTCAAGTTCTGCACTACATTCTCCATGTACCACACCTCCTCCTTCTCCTGCTGTCCCTTCGGCATCTTGTACATGGGCTGAAAGTTTTAAGGTGCCTTGGGAAGTAATGCCCTCAGGTATTAGGTTGGCCATAGCAAATAAAAAGAGACCATCTCCTGGTGATCAAAGGCAGCTGATAAGGATGGTCGTGGATGCAATGCGAAGATATGAACTCAATCCAACAAGAGCGCAGTGCCAGATTGTGGCACAGAATATTGTTAAGCAGTACCCAGAGAGATTTAGTGATGTTTTGCATGACGGTAGGATTGTAGGTAGCGGGCATGGTTCTTTGTTGTCTCAGCTAAAAACTGATGTGGAACATGTTAATCGAAGCAGTACGCTGGCTCGTCGCAGAAAAGAACATCTTCAATCATCAGTTGGAGTAGTAAACCAATGCCCAAGAACACCAGCTGATCAATATTGTTGTGTCCGCTGGCAGCCAGAGGAGCCTCCTTTTGGAGAGAATGATGAAACCTTAGAGGAAAAACGTAAGCAAATGTTACAGCTTCATTCTGCCGAGGGAATGTCTGGGGCTGACAGGGCAGAGCTTTGTAAGTTGATGGAGATCACCTATTACCGTCAGCGCCGTGACATTCATGCCGTTCCACCCTCGTCCTTGTCCAGTTTGAAGAGCTCAGGGCTGTACCTGTTCTGTCTAAAGGGACTCTCCAACCCACTTTCAGTTGCTTACAGATATCCCTTTGCTCCCAAGAATTATGGAGGGCTTTGAGGTGAAAGGAAAGAGGATTCTACAATTCTTTGAAGAAAAACCAACAAACGACGAGGTTCGTGCCATTTTGTTGAAGTCTGGACAAGAAAGTTCTCTGGTTCCAAGCATTTTGCTGCTCCTGATGGCCCACTTTAAGGAGAAATCTGAATCTCTTCTTCTCGAAGCTGATGTAAGTAGTAGTACAATTTCTCCCAACCTGGCACCTTAACTGTCAGTTGCTGTTCAACCATATTTTTCATTTAAATTTGTTGCTATTTTTCGTTATAGGTGGCAGCAACTGCAGCAGATGTCCAAAGAACAGTTACATTACAAGATTCACCCAGGCTGATTACCCAAGGTAATTATAGCTTCCATATCCTACATTGTATGTGTATATTTTTCCCTGAGGTCCTCTTAAAAATCTTTGTATGTAAATAATGTTTTATTTTGCTACCTCTCTCTATCCCTTAGAACTAAACAGGCTATTTTATTACTCTGCCTTTACGACTGATATTTAAATAAGCTTTGTTCAAATTGGCTTCTTTGTATCATGCCTCATTCAAAAAGCAGTCCATACAGAAATGCTCATTATACATAACATAACTTCAGTGCAAATGGGTGAGGCTAAAATAGACAGCCTGAACAGTGCTAGCCAGTTTAGTTTCTATTTAAAATCTGTTTACCTTGTATAATACAGTCTGACTGCAAAAAGATAGGTAGGTTTACAAATGTTAGTCCTGTCTCATTAGGTAGTTGCCTTGTAATTGACACAGCCATATGTTTGTTTGTGTTCGTCTCTCAGTTTGTTCCTCAAATTTTCCCAGTCTTTTGTTGCCCCTGTCCCAACTTCTTTGGAACGTGTTGCAGCCATCAAATTCAAAATGAGTGAATATTTGCCAAAAATGATTAAGTTTATCTGTTTGAACATTAAATATCTTGTATTCAATTGAATATCGGTTGAAAAGGATTTGCAAATCATCGTATTCTGTTTTTATTTATGTTTTACACAACGTCCCAACTTCATTGGAATTGGGGTTGTAGTAAAGGAGCTCATCTGTGATCCTGAGTTTAAAGCCAGTTTTTATTCAACTTAAACTTGGAACTAAGTTGTAAATAAATCTGAAACTGAAACTTTGCTTGTGTGTAAAAAGTGATTTCAGAGCCACTCGGTTCTCCCTGATGGAAACTGTTTACCTTCAGTGTTTTGTGCTTCTGATCATTTTAATAGACGTCAGCGTCACTAATTAATGACGTTCTATTAAAAGACTGGTTTACCAAGAGAGACGCTGGAGGACTTTCACCTGAAATGAGTTCATGAAGCCAGTCTGGTTATAAAAATGATAACAGGACATCAGAGCCAGAATTACTCTTTTAGTACTTTTACTTTATACTTAAGTACATTTGAAGGGAAATACTTTAGTACTTTTACTCAAGTGGAGGTCTAAAGGGAGGAACTTCTACTTTATCTGGAGTAATATTTACCTTGGGCATCTCTGCTTTAACTCGAGTTCATGGTTTGTGTACTTCGTCCACCTCTGGTCATTTCTACCTAGAGTTCTTACCCCCTGCCAGTCGCCCATGAACATTTCAGACGTCCTGAGTTGAACTTTCATTGCCCGCCTCCCCGCAGCGCCCCGGCTAGCTAACAGGCTAAACGGCTGCGCTAATCACTCTCCATGCTCGGCTTTAGCTTTTAGTCATTATTGAGCTTTTCCTGTAAAACTGCAGTTCACAGTTTGTTGTCTGTGCGATGTTTGTGTGTAGAAGGTGGACCGGAGAGGAGGAGTAAGAAGCTTCCGCCTGGTGAATAGAGGAACGATATAAACAGCCCCGACATTTTCAGGCAGTTCTGACTGCAGCAGTGACTTCATCAGCTCGTCACCGCGAGTCTCACTGCGTGCAACCAGGTGAATGTTCATCGCTGTGACCTGTAGCTTCTCAGACACGTCTCTGCTGCGTCCCCTCGTCACCAGCCCTGGCGCTTTACTCCGCGGAGTTAACGGCAACGCTACTCCACACAGGCCGGGGCTCGTGTTCAGCCCGCTGACCCGGATGTTGGTTGCTAGGCTACCGTCATATTTACTCAGCGGTAAAGCTGGTGAGAGCTGAAATCTGTAAAACAGCGTCATTTCGGTGTTTTAGAACCGAATAAACTGTTCATTTCACAGCGAAGACGTCTGTTCACACCCTTTATCTTCCACTTTTACTTCTCTCTGCCAGAGCAGAAGGAAAAAGAGGGACCCCGTCGAGTTGTTTACAGGATTAGCCTGATCGCGAGTCGATGTTCTCCCCTCAGCCGGGGGTCTGAAGACGGTTTAGAGTCGGAAGCCTCGCGCTCTCTGTTGCGCTTTTCTTTTCCCCTTTATTCTGTATTCGAATGATTTTATTCTTCTTTGGTTGCACCCATCATTTTTTCGGTTCCTTTACCTGTAGTACTCTTTTAAATTGCGCCTTTTTGTGTGTAAATTGCACCATTTTTTGTGTGTGCATGTTCTTTGTACAATAAAAACAAAACAAAAAGAACTCAGCCTGGGGTTTGTTTGGAAACTGCTGCGTGTTTTGGTGCCTTTTAATTCGTTACTGTAGAGAAACGAATGCATTACATTTATTTGACTTCCGTTTATTATTAATCACATTTACTGTCTGCCTTGGGGTCTGTCGGCTGACGTCACGCGTCTCCGCGTTCGGCGGGGTGACGTCACACCGCCGAACCTTTTATGCCCCATTGTGACCACAATGTGGTATAAAAGGTTCGGCGGGGTGACAATAGGTTATAAAAGGAGCTGTCAGTTTGGTTTGGGTCATTTGTGTGTTTGTCTCTGGAGAGGAAGTTTCTCTGAGAGTGGAAAAGAGAATAAGAGCATGAAGATGGACAATCAAACAGTAAGTTCTGTTTTCTTTACTCTTTTAGTAATTAATATTAATCATTTCTCATGGAGAAAAATTTGGATATAATTGGCCAGAATCTACTAGTGGATCTGTTATTGGTTAAAATGAATAATTTTCTCTCATGAGATGAAAAAGAGCGATTTATCTGGTCACTGTGTGTGTGTGTGTTACTACTGCTATTATTATTATTATTATTATTATTATTATTATTATTATTATTGTTATGTAATTTATATGTACATAATAATATGCACATAATGTTATTATGTGCAATTTATTTTACTTGATTTATGGCACCAATCTACAGTATGTTTATGTGTATAGATAAATATTATATATATATATATCCATCCATCCATCCATCCATCCATCCATCCATCATCTTCCGCTTCTCCGGGGTTCGGGTCGCGGGGGCAGCATCCTGAGCAATGAAGCCCAGACCTCCCTTTCCCCAGCCACTTCCACTAGCTCCCTGGGAGGGATTCCGAGGCGCTCCCAGGCCAGCTGGGCGATATATTCACGCCAGCGTGTCCTGGGTCTTCCCCGGGGTCTCCTCCCCGGTGGACTTGCCTGTGACACCTCCCAAGGGAGGCGTCCAGGAGGCATCCTAACAAGATGCCCGAACCACCTCAACTGGCTCCTCTCGACGTGAAGAAGCAGTGGCTCTACTCCGAGTCCCTCCCGGATGACCAAACTTCTCACCCTATCTCTAAGGGAGAGTCCAGCCACCCTGCGGAGGAAACTCATTTCAGCCGCTTGTATTCGCGATCTCGTTCTTTCGGTCATTACCCAAAGCTCATGACCATAGGTGAGGGTGGGAACATAGATCGACCAGTAAATCGAGAGCCTTGCCTTATGGCTCAGCTCTTTCTTTACCACAACAGACCGGTAAAGAGCCCGCATCACTGCTGACCCAGCACCAATCCGCCTGTCAATCTCCCGCTCCCTTGTACCATCACTCGTGAACAAGACCCCAAGATACTTAAACTCCTCCACTTGAGGCAAGAGCTCATCCCCGACCCAGAGAGGGCTCTCCACCCTTTCCCGCGTGAGAACCATGGCCTCGGATTTGGAGGTACTGATCCTCATCCCGGCCGCTTCACACTCGGCTGCAAACCGATCCAGTGAAAGCTGAAGTTCTCGGCCTGATGTCCCCAATAGGACCACATCATCTGCAAACAGCAGCGATGTGACCCTGAGGTCACCAAACCGGACACCCTCCATCCCCTGACTGCGCCTAGAAATTCTATCCATAAAAATTATTAATAGAATCGGTGACAAAGGGCAGCCCTGACGGAGTCCAACTCTCACTGGGAAAAAGTCTGACTTACTGCCGGCCATGCGAACCAAGCTCCTGCTTTGTTTGTACAGGGCCTGAATGGCTCGTAGCAAAGAGCCATGTACCCCGTACTCCCGAAGCACCTCCCACAGAATACCCCGGGGAACACAGTCGAATGCCTTCTCCAAATCCACAAAGCACATGTGGACTGGTTGGGCAAACTCCCATGAACCCTCGAGAATCCTGGAGAGGGTAAAGAGTTGGTCCAGTGTTCCACGACCAGGGCGGAACCCGCACTGCTCCTCCTGAATCCGAGGTTCGACTATAAGCCGGAGTCTCTTCTCCAGTACCCTTGCATAGACCTTACCAGGGAGGCTGAGGAGTGTGATTCCCCTGTAGTTGGAACACACCCTCCGGTCCCCCTTTTTAAAAAGAGGCACCACCACCCCAGTCTGCCAATCAAGTGGCACCACCCCCGATGTCCATGCAATGTTGAAAAGGCGTGTCAGCCAAGACAGCCCCACAACATCCAGAGCCTTGAGGAACTCGGGACGGATCTCATCCACCCCTGCAGCCCTGCCGCCAAGGAGCTTTTTAACTACCTTAGCGACTTCGGCCTCAGTAATGGACAAGCCTATTCCCGTGTCCCCAGACTCTGCCTCCTCACTGGAGAACATGTTGGTGGGATTGAGAAGGTCCTCAAAGTATTCCTTCCACCGCCCAATGACGTCTTCAGTCGAAGTCAGCAGCACACCATCTCCACTATATACAGTGCTAGTGGCACACTGCTTTCCCCTTCTGAGTCGCCTGACGGTTTGCCAGAATCTTTTCGGAGCCGACTTAAAGTCACTTTCCAAGGCCTCACCGAACTCTTCCCACACCCGGGTTTTTGCCTTGGCAACGACTGAAGCCGCAGATCGCTTGGCCTGTCGATACCTGCCAGCTGCCTCTGGTGTCCTACAGGCCAACCATGTCCGGTAGGACTCCTTCTTCAGCTTGACGGCATCTCTCACCTGGGGTGTCCACCACCGGGTTCGAAGATTACCGCCCCGACAGGCACCAACTACCTTGCGACCACAGCTACAGTCAGCCGCTTCAACAATGGAGGAGCGGAACATGGCCCATTCTGAGTCAATGTCCCCCACCTCCCCCGATATCTGGTCAAAGTTCTGACGGAGGTGTGAGTTGAAGATCAATCTGACAGGTTCTTCTGCCAGACGTTCCCAGCAAACCCTCACTATACGTTTGGGTTTGCCTGGTCTGACTGGCATCTTCCCCCACCACCTGATCCAACTCACCACCAGGTGGTGATCAGTTGACAGCTCAGCTCCTCTCTTTACCCGAGTGTCCAGTACACATGGCCGCAAGTCCGCTGACACGACTACAAAGTCAATCATTGAACTGCGGCCTAGGGTGTCCTGGTGCCATGTGCACTTATGGACATCCTTGTGTTCAAACATGGTGTTCGTTATGGACAAACTGTGGTTTGCACAGAAGTCCAAAAACTGAACACCACTCGGGTTCAGATCAGAGAGGCCATTCCTCCCAATCACACCCCTCCAGGTCTTACTGTCGTTGCCCACGTGAGCGTTGAAGTCCCCCAGTAGGACAATCGAGTCTCCAGGAGGAGCACTTTCAAGCACCCCTTCCAAGGACTCTATGCAGGCTGGGTATTCTGAACTGCTGTTCGGTGCATAAGCACAGACAACAGTCAGGACCCGTTCCCCAACCCGAAGGCGTAGGGAAGCTACCCTCTCGTCCACCGGGGAAAACCCCAACATACAGGCGCCGAGTCGAGGGGCTATGAGAAAGCCCACACCTGCCCGCCGCCTCTCACCATGGGCAACTCCAGAAAAGAAAAAAGTCCAGCCCCTCTCAAGGAGATTGGACCCAGAGCCCAAGCTGTGTGTTGAGGTGAGCCCGACTATATCTAGCCGGTATCTCTCGACCTCGCGCACCAACTCAGGCTCCTTCCAGTGAGGTAACGTTCCAAGTTCCAATAGCCAGTTTCAGCAACCGAGGATCAGAACGCCAAGGCCCACGCCTTCGGACACTGCCCGATCCACAATGCACCGCACCCCTACTACTGCCCCTCCCATTGGTGGTGGGTCGATGGGAGGGGGGACTCATGTAACTCCTTCGGGCTGGGCCCGGCCGGGCACCATGAGTGAATGCCTGGCCACCAGACGCTCGCTGGCGAGCCCCTCCCCCAGGCCTGGCTCCAGGGTGGGGCCCCGGTAACCCTGATCCGGGCAGGGTACACGAGTCCTGCTTTGTTGTCCTCATAGGGGTGGTTATGGATCACACTTTGTCTGGCCTGTCACCTAGGACCAGTTTGCCATGGGAGACCCTACCAGGAGCTTTTGCTCCAGACAACATAGCTCCTAGGGTCCTTCAAGCACACAAACCTCTCCACCACGATAAGGTGGTGATCCATGGAGAGGTGTATATATATATATTATATTATATAATATTGTATATTGTGTATATATAATATATAATATATATATATATATATATATATATATATATATATATATATATATATATATATAATATTTATCTATACACAGAAACATAAACAAACATCCAGTAAACTACTATTTAGGAGATGCTTGTTTTTGCTTGTGTATACATATATATATATATATATATATATATATATATATATATAATATAATATTATATATTGTATATAATATAATATGTAATAATATAATCAGTATATATTATATATATATATATATATATACAAGCAAAAACAAGCATCTACTAAATAGTGAGTTTACTGGACTCACTATATTACAACTCTCTTTACTTTCAGTGTAAGTCAATGTAACTTTTCTCTGTTCCTGTTTATGTATTAGCTACATTTACTATCTAATAACAATCATAACAATAATAATAATAACAAGAACAATAATAATAATAGTAGTAACATTTTTACTCTTTTTCATATCATGAGACAAAATAATTGTAGATAATTAATTAAATGCTAATATTATCAATTACTAATTATTAGTATTTATTATATATATATATATATATATATATATATATATTATTAATATATTATATATATTGTGTGTGTGTGTGTGTTACTACTGCTATTATTATTATTATTGTTATGTAATTGACATGTACATAATAATATGCACATAATGTTATTATGTGCAATTTATTTTACTTGATTTATGGCACCAATCTACAGTATGTTTATGTGTATAGATAAATATTATTTATATATACATATATATTTATTCTATTATTATATATTATATTATATACAATATACAATATTATATTATATTATATTATGTTATATATATATATATATATATATATATATATATATATATATATATATATATATATATATATACATATATATATACACACACACACAAGCAAAAACAAGCATCTACTAAATAGTGAGTTTACTGGACTCACTATATTACAACTCTCTTTACTTTCAGTGTAAGTCAATGTAACGTTTCTCTGTTCCTGTTTATGTATTAGCTACATTTACTATCTAATAACAATCATAACAATAATAATAATAACAATAATAACAACAACAATAATAATAATAGTAGTAACTTTTTTACTCTTTTTCATATCATGAGACAAAATAATTTTAGATAATTAATTAAATGCTAATATTATAAATGAATAATAATAATAATTATTATTATCAATATAATAATTATTATTACAGTGTAAAGGAAAGCTGCTGTTTACAAATGTAGAAAAGTAAAATCAGAAAAATTCATGGAGATACTCGTTTTTCTTTGGACAGCAATGTTCAGAAAATATTTAATAATATCTACTGATGTTGTTTAATACTTCTTTACTTTTAAATGTATTTACAACCCCAATTCCAATCAAGTTGGGACGTTGTGTAAAACATAAATAAAAACAGAATATGATGATTTGCAAATCCTTTTCAACCGATATTCAATTGAATACACTACAAAGACGAGATATTTAATGTTCAAATGGATAAACTTTATTGTTTGTGGCAAATATTCACTCATGATGATGAAATCCTTAAATTCCTTGAGAAATGTTCTTAAACTGTTGGACTATTTGCTCACGCAGTTGTTCACTAAGTGGTGACCCTCGCCCGTCCCTGCTTGTGAACGACTGAGCCTTTCAGGGATGCTCCCTTTATACCCAATCATGACACTCACCTGTTTCCAATTAACCTGTTCACCTGTGGAATGTTCCAAACTGGTGTTTTTTGAGCATTCCTCAACTTTCCCAGTCTTTTGTTGCCACTGTCCCAACTTCTTTGGAATGTGTTGCAGGCATCAAATTCAAAAGGAGGGAATATTTGCAGGAAACAATGAAGTTTATCCTTTTGAAGATTAAATATCTCGTCTTTGTAGTGAATTCAGTTGAATACAGGTTGAAAAGGATTTGCAAATCATTGTATTCTGTTTTTATTTATGTTTTACACAACGTCCCAACTTCAATGGAATTGGGGTTGTAGAATAATTTTGATGTAATTGGTCAGAATCTACTAGCAAATTATTTATTGATTAAACTAAATTATTTTCCTATGAGATGAAAAATAATTATTTAAATTATGACTTTAAACTATAATAATAATAATAATAATAATACAGTTTGACCACTTTTAAACTGTGTCTTGCTGAATAATAAGTAATACTGTTTGCTACAGAGAACATTGCAAGTGATGCATTGAAATTGAGCAGAACTCAATCTGCTCATTAAAATGACTTAATCATTTAAAAAATTCCACTGAAAATATAACCTTAACACTCATGATGTCCCATTTTTTTTCTCTCTTCATCACCATTTAAACAGATAACAAAGGATGAATTCAATAAAGTTCTGACAAGAATCTCTGGCTGTGTGGAAGGCGGCGTGAAGGAAGTGTTTGATCCAACCTTCCAGTGGAGCATGGAGCAGAGCCTCTCCTCTACAAGGTCTTCAGAGATCATCTCCAGCAGCCCCCATGGAGTGGAGCGCGGAGAGATACTCACTTCTCCATCAGAGAGAAGCTCCCACAGCCAGAGACCTGCTTCAGAGATCACCAGCTGCAGCTTCTCCATTGGAAGCGCCTGCTCTCTGGATTTAATGGCCACGTCACCCTTCAGGTAAGCTGATACTCAGACTTAACTTTGGTGAAGAGCTGATCTAAACTAATGAACTGAAGTCTAAATGTACATTCACTTATATTATTAAACTAAAATGATCAGTGATCAGTCAGATAATGAATAGTTACTGTTTCTAAGGTCATCACATTTAGTGTTTTCTTGCTCAGCCTTTAGTTTTGTGGTAAATGTTTTTATTTCAATACCTGTTTTTTGTTTATTCTCTTCAAGGACCGGCATGAAATCCTGGCTGGATGAAACCAGCAAACCAGTGGAGGACCTGAGGCGTGACTTAAAAAGCTTGACCATGGTGGAAGTGAGCACATCGCCCCTTAGTGAGCCTCTCAGAGACTGGGTTGGCATCACGAAGGACAGCATTTTCAAAAATGTGCACTCAGAGGTCACTCGTTCCATGCGTAACATCGCTTTTCCAAGTATGATGAGGTTCCTGAATAGAAAAACAACGTTCAACCTCACAAACAGTATTTTGGATCATTCGCTAAGAAAGGTGAGTCACTATTGATCCCATTGTTCAAACTTATGTTTTTCTTTACATGTGAATTTACAGTATCAGACCTCCTTTACTGTAGAGATAGATGGATAGAATCTATCTGTCTGAATAAATAGTTTCTGTTATTGAACGTTTTAAACAGTTTTTAAAGTTTCTTTTCTTCTTTCACTGTTGCTCTAGATAAACTCCACCCTTGCTGAGCTGCATCATGACGCTGAGTCCCATCAGGAACCACTGTTCCCTGGAAGCACCAGCAAGGAAGCTGCCCGAAAGCTGCTGTCTGCAACGTTCACCAAGATGCAGGACGTTGTTCAGCTGTGCGCAGTGTCTGACTGGCTGAGTGATTCTCAAGGCTCTCCTGTTGACGTCCATGAAGAGCTGGAAGAAATGCTGCCCCTCATAACAGCCAAGGTTGTGGCGACTCTCTTTGAGAGCATGCTGACCATCTGCAGTGAGGGAACTCCTGCTAAATCTGAAACTCCTCTCTTCAACTTCGTTCAGGCTGTGAATGACAAAATAAGGTCTGATCTTTTCAAGGCAGCCTCTCTAAGACAGGCTCCCAGTGGAAGAAGTAGCAGCATTGGGTGGAAATCACCATCTGAATGCTCCTCTGATGAGAGCCTGACTCGGCTGTGCTCCTACACCCCTCATACAGGTGTAGAGACAGCACGCCTGATCAGTTCATCTCGGAGATCCTGTCAGTCCAGCTGGACTCCTGGAGCTGGTAAAGCCGTCCACTGGCTGCATGGAGAAAAAGAGGAGGTCACTGTAGTTCAGGACATTCCCATCAACCTGCTCACTTTAATGGCCACTAAGATCCCAGAGGTGATGTCTTCTGTGATCTTCAAGTCTCTTCAACTACAGGAGAGCCTCAGGCTGAAACCTTGCCGTGAAAGAATCATGGAGACCATCATCTGCCCCTGCGTTGATGAGGATTATGATCCCTCCACCAGTGAGATGAAGGCTCAGCAGCTCTTCAGGATCTCCTGCGATGCTTTTCGGGTTGACGCCTCCAAGATGGTCACCAGTGTCATCATGAAAGAGACTGAAGAGATTGCCAAGGCAACACAAGCTAACAAAAGCAGCAACTTAAGTAGTGAGAGTCAGAAGCTAAGCACATGTCCCACGTTCCATAAGAAGCTGGAATGCAGTGCATTTGCTGCAGCCTGTGATTTTGTACATGCAGTGACGGGTCAGATTAAGGTCAGCTTCGAGGAGGAGTTGAAATTAGTTGATCCTTTCACAGACACTGCTCTGTACACTGAACAAGTCCGGATGGTGTCTGAAAAAGTTCTGAAGTCCACTCAGGCGACTCTGAAGGACATTTTTGTTGGAAATCTCTTCATGAGAGCCCAAGCCACCATGACAACCCTGGACGCTGCAGATTTGAGTTATGACCTCCTGTCAGCATCAAAAACGGTGGTGAAGAACATCATTGAGAACATCACTAATAAGCTGTCACTGTTTTCAGTCCGAGGCTCTGTGGAGGCAGTAACAGGACTATTCCTGCAGGCTTTGGAGGATGATCTGGAGCTCCTGTTCCTGTGGCAGCTCTCAAACTCCTGTATCAGACATCCAGAAGCCCTCAGTGACCTCAGTGTCTCAGACATCTTTAAAATAGTTGCTGATGAGCTGATCACCTGTGAAGCGTATCAGCAGAAGGAGGCGTCTGTCCTGAAACTAGCGGACACAAAGTTCATCCCGCAGTCCCACCATGAGCGTGTACTGGACCTAGTAGAAGATATAATGCTGGAGGGATCATCTGATCTGGACAGAGGGAAGGAGACAATGAGCGCCTCCGTTTTGGGACATCAAATCGGCATGACAACCGAGGAATCTGAGAAAAAACCACAGACATCTAAGAAGCCATTCATGTTTCCGAAGATCAAGATTCCAAAACTCACATTAAAGGTAAGTTTTCATTCTTAGATGAATTTACTGGATTTATATTTTAATGGTTCATTATTTTATCTCGTCCTCTAAAAGCAAAGTCTCGCAGAGATAAATAGTGTCACTTGTTCCTTAATTAAATGTGAATGTTTTGTATTTGGATTGTCGAAATGATCGATTTCACTTTTTTTTTCTTTTCTTTAGAAATGGAGAAACAGGGTTGAACCCATGACTGTTGTTTCTCAGGACGGTATGCAGGAAAGATCTGGTCCAACTGGTAAGTGTTCTAATGCTTTCTCCACACTGTCCTGGTGCATCACTGCATGTTGTAAAGCAGGCTAGATTCATGTTTCTCAAACGTCATCTGAATAATATCTGTACTGCAGTGTCAATAAGCTGGACCAGTGACAATTAAGCATATTCTACTACTCAAAGTATATGTTGCAGTTACACACCATTATTTATCAAAGTTATGAATAAGCGCAGATTTGTGCATCTGAATTGATGCATCTCTGACTTTTTGGCATATTGAGAGCAACTCTTTGGTGGTAAACTTAGTCCAGAGTCACTGAATCAAGATTCACTTCAGACAGCCTCCTTTAATAGCGCAATGATCATGAATTAGCCTAAGATTCTACTAAATAATAGTTTTTGCTGAGGAGGCTCAATAACAATGTATTAGTAACAGGTCGTGTGTCATGATTTCTATGGTACCTTTCACTTGCTAAGCTTCTCACATTCTTCCTCTTTTGTCTCCATTCAGTAGATGATCCATCGAAGTCCAAGGCCGCCAGCACATCCACCTGCATCCCTGTGCCAGCGAGAAAGAGCCTCTTCTCTAGAGTCATCAAGGCCACCTCTAAAGTCTTCAGGAAGTAAAAAATAGGCTTAAAGCTTAACTCCACCAATTTTTCAAAATTTCTACATAATTTAATGGTTAAGATGTAAAACTAAGTCATTTAGAGCGGTTTGACGTGAAATGCTCTGTTGGTCTGAAACTTACAGAGTCAGAATTGTTCACAGTGGTGGTGACAGGAGCCAAACATATAAGGATTTTAATGCCTTTCAAAGCTCCCTCACAGAAGTGTATTACATCAAGTGGTTATGAATTCACTGCCTGATGTTATTTTGATGACATTATTTGATGAAAGTTATGTGATATCATACCATGATATCATGATTCACGCCAAACCTCTCTGAATGACTTTGTTTACGTTGCAATGATGGAATTATGCTAAATGTTTTACACATTGGTGGAATTAACCTTTAAGTACACAAGCTGTTTTTGGAACTTGAGAATTAAAATAAAGAGAAAAGTCATTTTAATGTTCTGTTATTGTGTGGGTGTGGAGCCACTGTGAGAATCTTCCATGAAAGTTGATAATATCACTCTGTGTTAGTGAACTGTGTTGGTTGGTATAATGTAGTGGGTAACACCACTGACCTATACACTGTAGACTGGGGTTTAATCCCCCACTTGGGGAACCACTTTAAACTCAACCAATAAGAGTCCTTGGGCAAGACTCTTAACACTACCTTCACCTACCTGTGTAAAAAATGATCAAATTTGAAGTCACTCTGGACGTCAGCCAAATGCCGTGAATGTAAACTGCTGAACAAGCCTTGCTGTATGTTCACCATATCACAGCAGTTCAATATTAGCAAGACATAAACATCTGGCAGAGGTTTTAATGGAGGGTTGGTTTCAGTCCAGACACAAAGTGAAAATCTGCAGAAATTCAGGGTTTCAAGATTAAAACTTACAGCATGGCACTGTGGGAATATGGGGGGCTATTTTCTTTAGAGAGTGGAGCACAAACTGATACTGTGTGAAACAGAACATGGTATTTAAATGTAGTTGAACAGGTTCAAGTACACTCTCAAACAAGATGGTGCTTCAAGGGTTCTTCAGTAAAGAAAATGGTTCTATATAGAAAAGGAGTGGCCACTCTTATCCGCAGAAGGCCTGTGTGGCTGCAGGTTTCACTCCAACAGGTTACCTGATGAACTGTTTGAAGACTTAAGACCACCTGATTAAACCAGTAGAATCAGGTGAGCTCCAGCTGGTTTGGAGTGAAAACCTGTAGCCACACCGACTTTTTGCAGATAAGATTGGACACACCTGTTCTACATAGAACCAGGAACACTCAGAGAACTCTTTGTATGGTTAAAGGGTTCTTTGCATCAGAATGCTTCAGAATGATGGAGAATGTGCTGTATATGGTTCTATATAGAACCTTTTTGAAAGGGTTCTATATAGCGCCCAAAAAGAGTTTTAAATGACACTGTTTAATCCCACAAACGGGGAAATTTCACCTCTGCATTTAACCCATCCATGAAGTAAAACACCACATACATTTACATTTACATTTATGGCATTTAGCAGACGCTCTTGTCCAGAGAGACTTACAAAAGTGCTTGTCATTACTTCAGAATATCTCATGTTAATAAAGGTCGACATAATTTTAAAGAGCTTTGCTCTAAATTGCTACCTGAAGTTATCTATGCATTGAGACCTAAACAAATACAACAAGTAGAAAAATACCTACAACTCAACACAGAGTCTACACAACACTAAACCTGCTGAAAAAAAGTTTGTAATATAGTGAACAATAAAAGAGGTGAAGATCTTTAATAGACAGTGTTAGTGATTAGATAAGTGTAGTGTAAAGAGATCGGTCTTCAGACGTCGTTTAAAGACAGCAAGTGATTCTGCTGTTCGGACACTTAGGGGAAGTTCATTCCACCACCTTGGTGCCAGGACAGAGAACAGTCTGGAGGCATGTTTTCCTTGTGATCTGCAAGATGGTGGGTCAAGTCGAGCCGTACTTGAAGCACGAAGGTCTCTGGGTACGGATCTAGCTTTCACCATTGATCTCACGTAGGAAGGAGCTGGACCATTTTTGGCTTTGTAGGCCAACATCAGGGTTTTATATCTGATGCGAGCTGCTACAGGAAGCCAGTGAAGGGAACGCAGCAGTGGAGTGACATGGCTGAATTTAGGAAGGTTGAAGACGAGTCGAGCTGTAGCATTCTGGATCAGTTGCAGGGGCCTGATGGTACGCATTGGAAGACCAGCCAAAAGGGAGTTACAGTAATCTAGTCTAGAGATGACTAAAGACTGAACGAGTACCTGTGTGGCCTCTCTAGAGAGAAAAGGTCGATTTCTCCGGATGTTGTAAAGGAGAAATCTGCATGACCGAGTCAGGTTAGCAACATGAGCCGTGAAAGAGAGCTGGTCATCTACAACTACCCCAAGACTACGAGCTTCTGTAGATGGAGTAATCAGGGTGTTCTCAAAGGGAATTGAGAGATCACACCGAATACCAGAAGATCCCGGGATGTAAAGCATCTCCGTCTTGCTTGGGTTCAGCTTGAGGTGGTGGGTTGTCATCCACGATGCAACGTCTGCCAGACATGCTGCGATCCGAGTCGAGACCTGTGTGTCATTAGGAGGAAAAGAAAGGATGAATTGTGTGTCATCAGCATAGCAGTGATATGACATACACACTCGTGAGCACACACACACTAGGGGGCAGTGAGCACACTTGCCCGGAGTGGTGGGCAGCCCAATCCGCAGCACCCGGGGAGCAATTGGGGGTTAAGTGTCTTGCTCAAGGACACCTCAGTCATGGACTGTCGGCAACGGGGATCGAACCGGCAACCTTCCGGTCACAGGACCACTTCCCTAACTTCCAGCCCACGACTGCCCCATTGTTCTTTAATATCATAACAATAGAAGAACCCTTTTTGGTGCTATATAGAACCCTTCAAGAGCCGGCTGTTTTAAAAGTGTAGAGCATCGTTATTCATAAATGTTCATGGCAGTTTGGCAGATAATTCTCCAGTTTTACTTTGAAGACTTTTATGTACCATGAAAATAACCTTGTTTATCGTATTATTATCATATCTGTTTTATGTAGCAATCAGTCTTAAATGATCTTAATCATCATCTGTCATACAGTTAACAGACAACTTACAGTGAAAGATAACCAGGTCTAAGAATTTCTCCTGAGAGAATTTTGGACAATTTCCCCGTTGTGGGTCTAATAAAGGATTATCTTATCTAAATACAGCCGCCACATGCCGGGGATAGTTTTAAGATGCTGTTCAACTAAAGACTCTCGCACATCAGTCATGACACGAGTAAACAGCACAAAAATGCTGAATCTTCAAAAGCAATTCTTTTTGCACCACAACATTTCACATTGGACACAACAGAGTTTCTTGGACATGCTACCTCTAAGTGATGTCATTAGGAAACATGGTATACATTTTCAAAACACCCAGCTATACATTTCTATTCCTTCTGAAGATCAAGACTGTGTAGACCGACTAACCAGCCGTGTGTCAGATGTTTCTTAGTCTACAATTACGTAAATCATGAAAAAACTGAAATATTGATCATCTGTACAGACACTCAGAGTAAAGGGATTTATGAGAGACTTGGTTCTTTAGCTTCATGTACCAAACCTGAAGTGAGAAACCTGGTGAGATCTTAGACTCTGAGCTCTGTTGTATCTGCATGTAAACACAGTCACTAAAGTAGCTTTTTATCATCTGAGAAATGTCGCTCTGCCTTTTCTCTCTCAGAGCGACGCAGAGAAACTTGTTCGTACATTTGTTAGACGCAGAGTTGATCACTGTAATGATCATCTTACTGAACTTCCTAAGAAAACTATACATCCTTACAACTTGTACAAAACTCAGCAGCATGAATCCTAAAAAAATGAAAATAGAGATCATATCACTCCAGGTTTAAGAGAACTGCACTGGCTGCCTGTATCGCTCAGGCTGGATTTTAAAGCTCTGCTACTAGTTTTTAAAGCTGAAACTGGGTTTAAAGCACCACTTACATCACAGAGTGTCTGTGTTTATGTTCCAGCAAGTGATCTTAGATCTGCAGATATTGGCCTTCTACAGAGACCCTCTGTGAGATGCAGAAAACATGGAGAGACTCATTCAGTTATTCTGCTTCGAAACTGTGGAACTCAATTCCACCTTTTATTGGACAGTCAAGCTGGGTGCTCACTTTAACTTAGCTTAGAATTACAGCTCTATGTCTTGTGGTGTTTATCTCTAATTTGATCTTATTCATTTTCTTCTGATTCTAAATAAATACTAATGATTTCTTGTATAACTATGTTTTATCAGCTGTCTGTAAAGCACTTTGAGCTGCCACTGGCATGAAAAGTGCTATATAAATAAAAATTGTTGTTATTATTATTATTATTGGAATATTGCTGTTTTGTTCGCACCCCAAAAAAGACCAAATGGGCAGAATGTTTTTACTTTATTCTATTTTATTTATTTTATGGCAAACATCTGCAGTCAGGTCTTGGGTTTTTAATGTTCTTTGCAATAATTCACCAGTAGTTTTACTTAGTTTATAACATCTTAGATAAATGATACAGCATTCGTATCCAGTATGCAGATAACTACTTTTTCCATCAGTTTTGTGTGATGTTGTCAGTAGCATAGTGTAGCAGTGTTACAGTAGTTTTCATTAGGAAAAAAGGCTGTAGACACTTGATCATCACACCTATATGAGCTTGTTGAACATCCCTTTGAAAAACTATTGGCATTAATATAAAGGTTTTGCCCACCTTTGCAGCTATAACAGTCCCTACTTTTCTGGGAAGGCTTTCAACAAATATTTTTGGAGAGTGTTTGTGTGAATTTGTGCCCAATTTGTTAAAATCAAACACTGATGTTGGATAAGAAGGTCTACAATTAAGGTTCCAGTTCATTCCAGAGTTTCAGTGAGGTTGAGTTCAGGGCTCTGTGACGACCACTGGTGTTCCTTCACATCAAACTTGTAAACTATGTCTTTATGTAGCTCGCTTTGTGCACAGGGGCTCAGTCATACTGGAACAGGAAAGGGTCTTCTGCAAACAGCTGCTACACAGTTGGAAGTTTTGAATTGTCTTGTCTTGTGATTGTGATGTCTTGTGTGCTGTAGCATTAACATCTGTCTTTATAGGAACTCAGGGGCCCAATCTCTGAAAAACAGCCCCAGCCCATTATCCCTCCTCCACCAAACTTTACTGTTGGCACAGTATATTCTGATAAGTAGTGTTCTCCTGGTATCCACCAAACCCAGATTCATGCATCAGATTGCCTGTTGGTAAGGCATACTTCATTGCTCCAGAGAACATGTTTCCACTGCTCCAGGGACCAGTGATGATGTGCTTTACACCACCAAAATCCATGAGTGCAAGAAAGTGTCAGAGTCCAAGATTTCATTAGATCAGGACCAGTTCAGCTGTGCAGTCTGGGTCTGCTGAGAGATGTTAGGGTGATGCCAGAATGCCAATGTGCTTCTTCTGCTGATGCCAGGCCTGGAAAAAAGTCTCCTCTTACGTGGATAACAAAGTCTAAGGCTGATTATGAAGCCTTTCAACAACGTATATGGAATGTCTTCATCAAACTAATAAACTAAATGAATATAAATTAAAGTCATGCATGAATATTTATGATTTAGTTTCTCTAACGTTGCACTGTATGGTGGCTTTCTTCTTCTCAAATTTAATCCAGTTTAGTTGATGATGTGGGCAGGTGTTTCATGTTTCTGTCAAAAGTTACATTTTCTGATCTTTTGACTTTTTTATCACCGTTTAGTAATGAACTGTGATACCAGATCCAGCCATGTGAGGGCAACGTTGACTGCTATTCATTAAATATCACATCTCATGTGAAAAGCATCTCTGTTACTGGGCTTCTACATAGCTGTGTTTCAGTGAATGGGAACCTGCTTTTCGGTTAAGTGTTTAAATTGTGCCATTCAGGGTCTTTATCTTCAGGCCTCTTCTCCTGGGTCCAGTATTGGTCCAGACACTTTGGTATCCTACAAAAGCACAATAAGAAAGTGTATGACACTTTCGCTTTTAACCCTCTACTGTACAATGTTGCCTCAGGGCAACAAACTAGTTTTCCTCACTTTACAATAGTGCTATACGTATTAAAAGACAATGAAAGGGCAAAGACCGCTGGGATATTCTCCAGCACCCCCCCGCGAACCTGAGGGAGAAGCGGCTTAGAAAATGTGTGTGTGTGTGTGTTTGGGCAAATAATAAAGGGAAGAGTTGAAGTATGTCAATAAAAGGCATGTTTTTGTCGTATTATCTCTTAGTGGGCACTTTTAAACCTAGTTTTTAACATTCAATATAGTTTTTTCTTCATGAGAATTTGCAGAAATATGTTAGCTGCATAGAAACAACATAAGCGACCATGGAATGGATTTGAACAGCCACAAGCCACTTCAGGGAACACGACTCAATAATATTTCTCCCCATTGTCACACAATGTTGCCTCAACGCAACGTACCCCAAAATTACCCCTGCACACATTATTTTTAAAATTGTTTTGATCCATTTTAAGCAAGGAAAGTGAATAAAATATCGTTTTTTTAAAATTGCTCTCTTTAATGTGCAGTAGAGGGTTAAATTGGTCTCTTGAAAAGCTTTTTCTCTGCCTCTCCTACCAGTGCTGTGTACATAAAGCTGTGAGGTACAGTGAGCCTTTAATGATGTAATCTGCTCCACTGAGAGACAAAACCATTTGGAATCATTTGTCATATTAATATTTTTAGGTTTTTATATAACAGAGCACACACACACACACACACACACACTTCTCCCTCAGGGTCGTGGGGGGATGCTGGAACCTATCCCAGCAGTCATTGTGCGGAAGGCAGGATACACCCTGGACACAGCAGATTTACATATTTAATGTAAAGACTTGCACGTTGTACATTTAGGTATTCTAAATTAGGCAAAGGTATTTTTAGATTTTTAGAAAAACTTTATTTTAAGTTTTTTTCCCCTAAAATATCAGCCTTGAGATTTATTCACCACTCCTGAAGGATGAAATATTAATATGGATATTAATTTTGTTAAAAATGATCAATGCCATACAACTTTCTTAGTCATTTTAGAATGATCTGCAACACTGTTCATTATTCTGGACTCAGCTAATAATTATTTTTTACAGATTCCAGCTAATTAACTTACATCTAGCTTTATACTATAAAACTTTATAAATACTGATAAGTGTAAAATCCAGTAGAGGGCGGCATGTACCTTTTTTTCCTTCCCTTAATGCACCGGTACTTGAAAAATATCTGTGCTACTGATGCAAGAGGCCAGGCTTTCTTTTCTAGGCCAGATTTTAACCTACAACAACAACAATAGGCCTTTTTTTGGTACATTTAACACATGCTATAATGCAGCTCAAAGTACTCACAGAGGGGTAAAAGACAAGAGCTATATAATATATATATATATATATAATGCATGTAAAATGACAAAATAATATAAAAGTAACAAGAATATGTTATAACTAGAAAAGGTCCTGAAGGAAACACGGAATGGTTGCACAGCTGTTATTATGAAAGTCTATAGGAGGAATGAGGGATGAAAAAACTACACATAGAGGAGTGCAGGTCAGTAAGGCAGTGAATTAGAGACCTGACCTGAATGAGTGCATGTAATTTGGTGGCTGTTGGGAAAAAGAGAGATTAGGGCTTTTTTTGCAAATGAAAATTAATGGGACGGTATACAAGTATGCATCACACAATCAGACCGGACAATCTGGAGTTGGAACAATGCTGATATCTCGAAAACTGCGGGAAGAGTTACGCGATAAAGAAAAGGCAGAAAAAAAAATAGAAGAAGAAGAAGAATCGAAATCAAATAACTGCTAAAGAAATGAGCAACCATAATGACATAAAAAATGAACACTTACAGATGATAAGTCTTGTTAGTTTCCCCAAAGAGACTAATTGGACTTAACTGAGCATATGTACCACACAAATGCACAGCTGTCACTCTTCAACCAAATGCATCAGACTATCATTAAACAGGCATAAATGTTGAGAACTGAGACCTTTCTGATACTGCAATGAATCTCTCACTGCCCTCAGAGCAGCTTCAGTTCATCAGAACATGGAGCAAGTGTTCCTAATCATCTTATCTCACAGATGTTCAATTAGACTGAGCTATGTTGAACCTAGAAGCAACTACATTATGCTTGTGGAGCCACTCCTGATTGGCAGCATGGAGAGATGCAATGTTCTACTGAAATCTATTCGCAGATGGACTTCTGTGATGGGATTTCCATGATTGGCAATGATGTTGGGATAGCCTGTGGCTCTCCACCAGGGCCAATCTGCAATATAGACGTACAGAGTAACGGGCCTGGACTCAAAGTTTTATCTATTTTATTCATCTCCTTTTACTTTTTTAACTTCATATCGTGGCTCACCTGTCGGTGTGAAATGGCAGGAACCAGAGTTCGTCAGACTGCTTTTTTCCAGTGCTTTTGCTCTCATAACAGCAGGCTCTTGTTTTTGCAGACAGAAGCAGACCTCTACACGCTTGTCAGCTGCCACAGCATATTTCTGTCAAGGTGTGACAAGTTGTACATTCTTTCATGCTTCCTTTGACACCAATATTTTCCTGGACTGTCAGTCGACTCACTGAAGATTGGGTGTTGATCTGTATTGTGGATCTATATGTCCAGACGTTTGTCCCCCTTTGCTGCAGTAACAGCCTCTATTCTTCTGAAAATGCTTTACAGTAGATGTTGGAAAATTGCTGTAAGGACTTGATTGCTTTCAACCACAAGAGCATTAGTGAGGTCTGCTACTGATATTGGCCGATTAGTTCTGGACATTCCAACACAGTTCCACTGCTGCACAGCCCAGTGCGGGGGCACTTTATACCCCTGTAGCTGATGCTTGGGATTGGGCATGGTGATCTTATGTGTGGCTTGTGCATATGTATACATAAATAAAGTATATACACTATATTTCCAAAAGTATTGGCTTGTCTGCCTTCACACACATATGAAATTGAATGAGATCCCATTCTTAATCCATAAGGTTTAATATGATGTCAGTCCACCCTTTGCAGCTATAACAGCTTCAGCTTTTCGAGGAAGGCTTTCCACAAGGTTCAGGAGTGTGTTTATGGGAATTTTTGGCCGTTCTTCCAGAAGCACATTTGTGTGGTCAGACACTGATGTTGGATGAGAAGGTCTGGCTCACAGTCTCCGCTCTAATTCATCCCAAAGGTGTTCTGTCGGGTTGAGGTCAGGACTCTGTGCAGGCCAGTCAAGTTCTTCCACACCAAACTGGCTCATCCGTGTCTTTATGGACCTGCTTTGTGCATTGCTGTGCAGTCATGTTGGAACAGGAAGGGGCCGTCCCCAAACTGTTCCCACAAAGTTGGGAGCATGAAATTGTTCAAAATCTCTTGGTGCTGAAGCTTTAAGAGTTCCTTTCACTGGAACTAAGGGGCCGAGCCCAACTCCTGAAAAACAACCCCACACCATAATCCCCCCTCCACCAAACTTTACACTTGGCACAATGCAGTCAGACAAGTACCGTCTCCTGGCAACCACCAAACCCAGATCAAATCCATCAGATTTCCAGACGGAGCAGTGTGATTGGTCACTCCAGAGAACACGTCTCCACTGCTCTTGAGTCCATTGGCGGCGCTTTACACCACTGCATTTGACGCTTTGCATTGCACTTAGTGATGTAAGGCTTGGATGCAGCTGCTCGGCCATGGAAACCCATTCCATGAAGCTCTCTACGCTGTTCTTGAGCTGATCTGAAGGCCACATGAAGTTTGGTGGTCTGTAGCGATTCACTCTGCAGAAAGTTGGCGACCTCTACGCACTATGCGCCAGTGAGATGGCCACAGAACACAGACGCAGATCCTTAAAAGAGGGTTTTAATACAAAAACAGGAAACAGGCAAAAACATGGTCGAAAAGGAGTCCAAGAGTCGATACACTGATCCAGCAAAGCGGGTGACAGTACAGAGGGGCAAAGACAAAGAAGCGTAAAACGGGTAATCTAGGCAAAGGTCAAAACAAACACTCAGTATGACCTCATGGACACAATACTTCACAATATACCTGAACTAAGCCAGGGCTTTAATACTAAACTAAACCTGTCACATGACAAACACACAGGTGAATCACATTAGAATTCGGGAGACTGTGAACGCTGATAGGTGTGTGAGCAAAAGTCCTTGGTCTTGCACAGACTCCTGGGAAATGGAGTCTGAACGGGAGTTATCCAGATGTGTGACAGTGCCTCAGCATCTGCTGATCATTTTATGTGGCCCACCACTTTGTGGCTGAGTCGCTGTAGTTCCGAAACTCTTCCGCTTTGTTATAATGACTGAAGTGTTCATGAAAAATACGACCTTGTGTAGAAATTGTTGACAGAAACACATCTCAAACAAGTTGGGACAGTACCATGTCTACAATTGTACATACATATCTCTGCTTTCGGAAGAAAACCCTGTATCTCCATTTTTGACGTTTTTTAATTTTTTGACATAATTTGAAAATACCTGTTCTCCTTTACATTGTGTGTAAATTTCATGATGAATTGACTAAAAGTGACCCAAAATAACTTGGAATGAAGTTTGGTTCCATTGACTTACATTAAAAGCGAAGTTTTTTCCTTCTCCTGTAAAGTTTTTCTTCCTGACAACAGCGATATGGATTTTATAGACTAAGAGGCTAATGAAAATTCTTTGCAAGGTTGATCCATTGTCTAGTTCAAGCTCTGTATTAAGCTCCTCACCCCAGAGAGCACTTTTCATCCACTGGCCTCTTATTGATTAGGTGTTTCTGGGTAGTGGATGATTCCACATAGAAAAGCTGCATTATGGAGCATGAAAAACTTTCAAACTCTGGTCTCGGCTATACTCTGCTTCAGAAAGCGTCACATGGTTTTTCTTTTTCTTTCCTCCAGACATACATATGTGTCTCATTTGATTCAAGCCTTGAAAATCTTTCTTTAGCCTGTCACCTCCTTTTTTTCCACACTGATTGAAGTGGACTGTGGCTGGATTTACCTAGTCCGTTTACTTCCCCAAAGAGAAGGTGACCCTTCTTTGTGTGTCACAGCGCCAGGCACTGAGATCGGGTCCAAGCAGCCTATTTATTTCTGTGACTACACAATGACTAGGCTTAGGCCTTTGGGCGTACAGAAGTATAGAATAGTAGATTGTCCTAAAAGCCTTTCCTGAGTATCGGAGTTAAGTCTGTGTAATTTAGTACTTCAGTGGCTTCTCCGTTTTGTCTGTATGTAGTTATATGTAAGGAAGAAACATGTAACTTGCAAGTATTTCACTCAATCTCTGATCTAAAGGGTACATGTGTTCCATTTTCTGTTTGATTTGTGCGCCAGATTGGACGTTTAATTGCAGAGCTGTGAAATGGACTCGTACGGATTAAAGTCAGGGAGCAAATGGACTGTTCGAGCTGTCTGTAAATCAGGCATGACCTGTTAGCAAGTTGCGAACTGCAAAAATTAGGCGCTGAACCGCGTGATTTTTTATGGTCGATACTTAAGTGGTTCTAAAAAGGGATTCATGCATAATTTCGGTCGAGTGCAAAGCAGTTACTTATTATTAGAGTCATTTGGGTTTAGATGATGTGCACTTTAATCGACGGTTTAGTACCTTCTGCACGACTGATTGTAAAATCTCTCGTATCACTTCGCTCAGCACTGGAAGGAAAAACGTTCACTTACCGTCACCTTCAAACAGATGTGATAAAAACAGCAGGTTTTGCAGTATTTCTTAATTTAAGAAATTAACGTTTAAAATTTTTGGGCCAACATGTTCCGTTTGACTTTTTTCACCGTTGCTCACTTATCACATCTGTGTTTTTACATGACCATTTGCACAGTTATTATGCTTACTGCATCCTGTGGCTTGAAATAAGGCTTGGGAATAGAAGTCTATTGTAAGTCTATTCTCAAGGAGTGAGGAATGAAAGCCTGGACCCACCAATGGCTCCATAACCATTTTTAAAACTACGTATGTATATAAAACAAGAAATTCTTTTCACTTCTTTACTGTATTTATGTTTATATCCATTCAAATGCTTCTGTTTTTGCCAGTAAAGGCACACTCGCTGATGAGATCAATGGTTTTTAACAATGTGACAAGGTCACAGAAAAGCCTGGGCAATACATAGAAGAGTGTTTTTCAGCCTGTGGGCTATAGCGGTACGGCTAGGGGGACGTCTTGGACCGTCTTTATCATTACGATATAAACAATTAACCAAAAGCAACCATTTTAAATATGACAAATGGGAATGTTGGGTTAATTCATTGCAAACAAAAGCATCAAATTAGCCAAAAAGCAGGTCAAGCCCAGTGCCTGGGCAGGCAAAATGCATGTCTAATGTAACAGATACAGCCAGCTAGGTAAGTTTATGTTTTCAGTGCAAGTCAGTATAAACATTTCTCTGTTTGACTGCACAGAATTCATCCATCACATTTTTTGGTGTTTATTATGTTGTGTAAGGGCGGCACGGTGGCGTGGTGGGTAGCGCTGTCGCCTCACAGCAAGGAGGGCCTGGGTTCGATTCCCCAGCTGGGTGACCGGGGTCCTCTCTGTGTGGAGTTTGCATGTTCTCCCCGTGTCTGCGTGGGTTTCCTCCGGTTCCCTCCCACAGTCCAAAGACATGCAGTCAGGCCAATTGGACGTGCTAAATTGCCCCTAGGTGTGAGTGACTGTCTGTGTCTGTCTGTCTGCCCTGCGATGGACTGGCGACCTGTCCAGGGTGTATCCTGCCTTCCGCCCGAAGACTGCTGGGATAGGCTCCAGCACCTCCCGCGAACCTGACGGAGAAGCGGCTTAGAAAATGGATGGATGTTGTGTAATTATAGAGTCTACTGAAATTTGATAGACCGCATTGATTACCGCATCATGTTTGCTTGTGTTTGAAATGTCTAGGTCGATTCCGAGCTGCAGAAATGACTGTGGTTTGCTCTGGTGGTGACAGCAACCAGCGGTCACAATGTGTACATCGCAAATATACATTGTACTCTCTGTCCAAAACCACCAGGGAATCTACATGTGTCTTCAGAGTTTTAGCAGTAATATTAATGATGGTAAAATAGGCGTAAAAATCTTTTGGGGACTATTTTGCCCCACAGTACCCTATTGCATGTACAGCAGACAGGCAGCATATTTTCATGTAAAAATCTTAAAAGGGACTTCCAAAACGAAAAAAAAAAAAAGCATGATTAAAGGGTTGAGATGTAAACAGAGTCATTCAGAGTGGTTTGGTGTGAAATGGTTCACTGTAGAGAAACTTACCAAGTCTGAATTGTTCACAGTGGTGGTGATAGGAACCCTACAGAGCCCTGCTGATGACATCCCGAATACATAAAAATAACGGAGCAGGAACAAGATTGTAATGCGCGGCCATCATTCCTTATTAAGCGGTGGTCAAGGCTTAATTTTCTCATTCCCATGCCTTATTAAGTTGTGGCCATGCACTATTTTTATTTAGATGGGATTTCACCATGTAGGAACCAGACGCCTGAAGAGTTTGATGCCTCTAAAAGCTCCCTCACAGAAGCTGATTACACAGAATGGTTGTGAATACACTGCCTCAAGCCTGAGACTCTGCATGGTCTGTAACAATGAATGTGTCTCATATAAAAGAATCTCTATCATGAAAAAATTCTCACTTGTTTCAAATAATGTTTGATTTAAAGGGCCTCTTTGCTACCTTTTTCCCCCCTGATGTCCACTTTTAACGTTTGTGCCGGTTTATGTAATTTTACGATAGTTTCGAGAAAAGATTTTATCTAGACAAGGCATTTTAAAGCCATTCGAAGCGGACTGATACATGTAAGGCAAAACAGATACATATATTTAAAGATATATTTAAAATATGACAATTTTACCATCATCAACATTAAAAACAAAGCTCAGAAGACACAAGCAGGTCCACTGCTGGTTTTGGACAGTAAAAAAAATGGCTATTTTAGTGCTGTAGACATTGTGACCCCTGGTTTCTATCACCACCACTATAAAGAAACTCTCTACAATGAACCATTTACATCAAACCACTCTGAATGACTTTGTTTACATCTCAACTATTGAAAAAACAGCGGCGTTCCTCTTTAAGGCTCTCCAGTAAAGGCTGCAATTCTTCCCTACACCACTAGGGGGAAGCAAAGACCACTTTTCCTGCAGCTCTTATGAAACAAGTCATTATGTGTGCCTCTCCTGTCTGTGTCTAGTCCTCCAAGCCTGTGTCCTATTTGTGAAGCTGAGCTATGTGATCAAACAGCTCATAAGAAACAGGCTCTTTGTGAGCGAAAGCACAGGTCATGCTTGTATCACCACGTTAAGGCGCGATTTATTTACTATTGGAGTTAAAATAAAGGTCGTGCACATGCCGCTGATCAAAGTGTTTGTCATTTAGGTGATGCATTATTCATGGAGCGTATCGGCATGCAGCAGAGGACCCAGGTACCGAGGCAGTTTGATTTGAGTAATCTTTTCTGTTATGTAAATGAAAGTTGGCCTGGTGCCCAAAAAATTGGCTCCTAGTTGGTACATAATTATGTTACATAATATGTTTTTTTTTTTGCTATTTTGTGGAGAGAGAGAGAGAGACAGAGAGAGAGCAGCTGCTGTTAATGGGTGGATTCAACCTTACTGTGCAAGATGCAGCCTTTTTTCTTCATTTCCCCCCCAGCAATCCAAATTTAATTTGCTGTGGGTTATTCCAATCTTTTTTTTTTTTCCGGTGGTCTGTAACAATTACCATGTCTCTCATTAAAGAACCTATATCGTGAAAAAAATTCATTATTCTCACTTATTTGAAATAATGTTTGCTTTAAAGGGCCCATGTCCTACATTTCTCTTACATGTTATTACCCCCCCCCCTCCCCCGAGGTCTACTTATAGCGTTTATGTAGGTTTATGTGCCAAAAGAACATTCATAACTCATTTTCCCATGAAAACTTAATCCTTTTGAATGAATCAGCCAGTTTTTGTACAGAATACGTAAAGAAAACATGTGAATGACCTCGGCTTTGATTGGCCGTGCCTCAGGCTAAAGTAACTAGAACTGTTTTGCTGAGCACATCAAACTCTTTTATTCCAAAAAATCAAGGGAAATTGCCTGATATGGGCCTTTAATATGTCCACGGGCCCTTTAAATATGGTGTCGAACAGTCTATTTTCTATCTGTTGTTTTTGTGAGGTCACAAAAGCCAACACGCTTCCACATATCTGCCTATTGAGCCTATAGCAGTTTACAGCTCCACACATGTACTCTGAAGTTATAATGTTGTTTCAGCCTGGACTGCTTTTTAAATGACGCGCAGCACAGGGTGGCCAGTCAGAGCTCATTTACATATATCGTTCTTTAGGGCACAGTAACAAAACAGCGAGTTTGATTCTAAGGCCTGTTTCTGGTACATAAATCAGACACAAATGTCAAAAGTGGACGTCAGAAGTGAGTAAAACATAAGACGCAAGAAAAATGTAGGATATAAGCCCTTTAATATGTAAATGTTGTTACAGTTAAACAAAATGCACTTTCTAGATCAACACATTTATATATATATATATACACACACATATCCACCTTTTCAGCCTATAACAGTTTAGCTCCGCCCCTAAGGATTATTGCATCCCTGAGGCAGCCAATCACAACATATATCATTCATATATCAAGGCACAGTTGCCAAAACAGCCTGAAAGAGGTTATGTACAAACTGTTGTACGCAAATGTCATGAGTGGAGCTCATGGAGAAAAAAAGAATCAATAAAACAGAACAAAAATGCAGGAAACGGGCCCTTTAATATGTAAATGTTGTTAAATGCACTTCTCGGTTCATACGGTTCATATTTTGAAGCTAAGCTGTGAAAACAACCTGTTCTGAATCCACTGTTTTTGTGAGGTCCTGAAAAAAAGCGACGCATTTACATTTATCCACCTATTTAGCCTACAGCAGTTTGGCTCCGCCCACTCACACGAAAGTTATAAGCAGTGTTGCATCCCTGAGGCAGCCAATCAGAACATATATCATACTTAAAGGCACTGTTGCCAAAGCAGCCGGCTACATACAAATGAATGGGCTGTTTATGGTGCACAAATGTCATGAGAGGACCTCAGGGAGAAAAAATCTAAATAATAAAATAGAAGAAAAAGACAGGATAAGGGCCTGTTAATATGTAAATGTTGTTAAAATGCGAAAAAAAAACCATTTCCAGCTCAAATTTTTAAGCCAAGCCGCTGCGAAAAAACAGCTTGTTTTGAATTCACTGTTTTTGTGAGGTCATGAAATATAAACTCATTTACATTTATCCAGCTATTCAGCCTACAGCAGTTTAGCCCCGCCCACTCACACTGTAGTATTGCATCCCTGAGGCACCAAGTCAGAACAAATATAAGGGACTTAAAAGGCACAATTGCCAAAACAGCCTGAGAGAGGCCATGTACAAATGAATTGGCTGCGGTACACAAACGTCATGAGTGGACCTCAGGGAGAAAAGAAGAGAAAGAAAGATCAATAAAATGGAAGAAAAATGCAGGAAATGGGCCCTTTAATACCTGTGAGGCTGCTTTGCTGAGTCGCTGGCGCTGTAAGTGCTGTTCCATTATCTCTATGATTGCAAATATGTGGCCTCGCAATCCATACGGGCGATATGTCTTGTAAGGGACTGTGTGCGATAGATTGAAAGAGGATAGATTGGCCATTGCCCAGCAGTACATCACGGTTAGCGCGCGAAGATGACGTGCGCGCACACGATCCGCTCCCGCTGGCCGAGAGCGCGAGCCGAGGCGCGAGTCCTCTCTGAGTGCTTCGACAGTTCACTTGCCAAAGTAAAGGTACTTCATTTTGTTGACACGAGCTTGTTGCGATTGGGGCTCCGGCGCTGTTCGGGAAGCTAGGCGGGGTAATGAATGCAAACTCATGGCTCCTGGCGAGATAGGCCTGGCTCTTTCAGAGAGCTATTACCATGCTAATCACAAACACACTGGAGGGAAAAAAAATTCTCTCATGGAAAGACAACTTTGCATTGCATTAAGAAATTACTGGTGCATTTCGTTTGGCGTCCTCCTCCCCGGCCAGGCCACCAGAGGGCAATGTGGCCACACTCGGCACTCTGGGAGATAGCTGCCAGAAATACTGATGCATAATCTGCGGTCATTGGTGGTGAGAGGTGCATCTCTCACACTGTGGGGCATATTTTGAGACTCAAAATCAGCCCAGCAACTTGTGCCATTCCTTACAGCGCTGTGGGCGCCTCCGTGGGCACCTGCGTGGGCAAACGGACCACAGCGAGCAGGTGAATAAATAAATAAGCAAAGGTGTTTTCGTCACTTAAATACTTTTGCACCCCTAGATTAGACGTCCCCCGCCTGCTCGCAGCAGAGTTGCACGCTCGCTCCTGGAATGAAGGCGAGGAACAATATGTTGCATTGTGATAAGTCAACAGGGGGTTTGTGCACAAGGGCATGATTTGCACTACAAAGAAATCTTTGCTCCTGACCTAATATTTATAGAAGGCACGTAAGTGGCACGCACTTTGTAGTGCTGGGCTCTTACGTTTTCCCGCTCAGGTTTCCTTCTTGCACGCCGGCTTTATTTGCAGCGACGTGCCTGTCCAACCTGTTATACCTAAATTGTAACAAGAGCATGAAAAATGAGTTTAAAATGATTTTACTGCCTCATCTCCTCTCGCACTCGGAAAAAAGAAAGACGGGGCAGGCCTAGTTTTGCCTGAGCGCAATTGGTCTACAGTACAGCATGTAAATGCATTATGTGCTGGGTGGAAAATGAACATTTTACTCCACCGACTGCATGTCTGGTGGATGCCTTTTGGTTTTTTAACTCCCACTTTTTGTCAATAAGTGTATACATTTCCAATTTATAGCATAGTACTTCTACTAGTAATTATTATTAGTATTGCAAAATAAAGAATATAAACTGATAGGATGTTAATTAAATAGCTTGTCTCAAGTCAATCAAGTTACTCTCCCTTTAAACATGTACATACAGGGGACTCTTATTATGATAGCAGTGGCATTCCAGCCATTTGACACTGTGTTATGCTATGACCCAGTGGCTAAACCTGTGTTTGCCAGCAATATGTTTGATAATTAAACTCTGACATGCTGGATCTACCGCTGTTATGAGTAGTGAATTTATTAGCTCTCTAGCTAACTAGTCTAGTCCCCAGCTAACTAGTCTGCTCTCTAGCTAACTAGTCTAGTCCCCAGCTAACTAGTCTGCTCTCTAGCTAACTAGTCTAGTCCCCAGCTAACTAGTCTAGTCCCCAGCTAACTAGTCTGCTCTCTAGCTAACTAGTCTAGTCCCCAGCTAACTAGTCTGCTCTCTAGCTAACTAGTCTGCTCTCTAACTAACTAGTCTGCTCTCTAGCTAACTAGTCTGCTCTTTAGCTAACTAGTCTAGTCCCCAGCTAACTAGTCTGCTCTCTAGCTAACTAGTCTGCTCTCTAGCTAACTAGTCTAGTCCCCAGCCTACTAGTCTGCTCTCTAGCTAACTAGTCTGCTCTCTAGCTAACTAGTCTGGTCTCTAGCTAACTAGTCTGCTCTCTAGCTAACTAGTCTGCTCTCTAGCTAACTAGTCTAGTCCATAGCAAACTAGTCTGCTCTCTAGCTAACTAGTCTAGTCCCCAGCTAACTAGTCTGCTCTCTAGCTAACTAGTCTAGTCCATAGCAAACTAGTCTGCTCTCTAGGTAACTAGTCTGCTCTCTAGCTAACTAGTCTAGTCCATAGCAAACTAGTCTGGTCTCTAGCTAACTAGTCTAGTCCATAGGAAACTAGTCTGCTCTCTAGCTAACTAGTCTGCTCTCTAGCTAATTATTCTAGTCCATAGCAAACTAGTCTGCTCTCTAGCTAAGTAGTCTAGTCCATAGCAAACTAGTCTGCTCTCTAGCTAACTAGTCTGCTCTCTAGCTAACTAGTCTAGTCCATAGCAAACTAGTCTGCTCTCTAGGTAACTAGTTTGCTCTCTAGCTAACTAGTCTAGTCCATAGCAAACTAGTCTGGTCTCTAGCTAACTAGTCTAGTCCATAGGAAACTAGTCTGCTCTCTAGCTAACTAGTCTGCTCTCTAGCTAATTATTCTAGTCCATAGCAAACTAGTCTGCTCTCTAGCTAAGTAGTCTAGTCCATAGCAAACTAGTCTGCTCTCTAGCTAACTAGTCTGCTCTCTAGCTAAGTAGTCTAGTCCCCAGCTAACTAGTCTGCTCTCTAGCTAACTAGTCTAGTCCCCAGCTAACTAGTCTGCTCTCTAGCTAACTAGTCTAGTCCCCAGCTAACTAGTCTAGTCCCCAGCTAACTAGTCTGCTCTCTAGCTAACTAGTCTAGTCCCCAGCTAACTAGTCTGCTCTCTAGCTAACTAGTCTGCTCTCTAACTAACTAGTATGCTCTCTAACTAACTAGTCTGCTCTCTAGCTAACTAGTCTGCTCTTTAGCTAACTAGTCTAGTCCCCAGCTAACTAGTCTGCTCTCTAGCTAACTAGTCTGCTCTCTAGCTAACTAGTCTAGTCCCCAGCCTACTAGTCTGCTCTCTAGCTAACTAGTCTGCTCTCTAGCTAACTAGTCTGGTCTCTAGCTAACTAGTCTGCTCTCTAGCTAACTAGTCTAGTCCATAGCAAACTAGTCTGCTCTCTAGCTAACTAGTCTAGTCCCCAGCTAACTAGTCTGCTCTCTAGCTAACTAGTCTGCTCTCTAGCTAACTAATCTAGTCCATAGCAAACTAGTCTGGTCTCTAGCTAACTAGTCTAGTCCATAGGAAACTAGTCTGCTCTCTAGCTAACTAGTCTGCTCTCTAGCTAATTATTCTAGTCCATAGCAAACTAGTCTGCTCTCTAGCTAAGTAGTCTAGTCCATAGCAAACTAGTCTGCTCTCTAGCTAACTAGTCTGCTCTCTAGCTAACTAGTCTAGTCCATAGCAAACTAGTCTGCTCTCTAGGTAACTAGTTTGCTCTCTAGCTAACTAGTCTAGTCCATAGCAAACTAGTCTGGTCTCTAGCTAACTAGTCTAGTCCATAGGAAACTAGTCTGCTCTCTAGCTAACTAGTCTGCTCTCTAGCTAATTATTCTAGTCCATAGCTAACTAGTCTGGTCTCTAGCTAACTAGTCTAGTCCATAGCAAACTAATCTGCTCTCTAGGTAACTAGTCTACTCTCTAGCTAACTAGTCTAGTCCATAGCAAACTAGTCTGGTCTCTAGCTAACTAGTCTAGTCCATAGGAAACTAGTCTGCTCTCTAGCTAACTAGTCTAGTCCATAGCAAACTAGTCTGCTCTCTAGCTAACTAGTCTAGTCCATAGGTAACTAGTCTACTCTCTAGCTAACTAGTCTAGTCCATAGCAAACTAGTCTGCTCTCTAGCTAATTATTCTAGTCCATAGCAAACTAGTCTGCTCTCTAGCTAAGTAGTCTAGTCCATAGCAAACTAGTCTGCTCTCTAGCTAAGTAGTCTAGTCCATAGCAAACTAGTCTGCTCTCTAGCTAACTAGTCTAGTCCCCAGCTAACTAGTCTGCTCTCTAGCTAACTTTTCTAGTCCATAGCAAACTAGTCTGCTCTCTAGGTAACTAGTCTGCTCTCTAGCTAACTAGTCTAGTCCATAGCAAACTAGTCTGGTCTCTAGCTAACTAGTCTAGTCCATAGGAAACTAGTCTGCTCTCTAGCTAACTAGTCTGCTCTCTAGCTAATTATTCTAGTCCATAGCAAACTAGTCTGGTCTCTAGCTAACTAGTCTAGTCCATAGCAAACTAGTCTGCTCTCTAGGTAACTAGTCTACTCTCTAGCTAACTAGTCTAGTCCATAGCAAACTAGTCTGGTCTCTAGCTAACTAGTCTAGTCCATAGGAAACTAGTCTGCTCTCTAGCTAACTAGTCTAGTCCATAGCAAACTAGTCTGGTCTCTAGCTAACTAGTCTAGTCCATAGGTAACTAGTCTACTCTCTAGCTAACTAGTCTAGTCCATAGCAAACTAGTCTGCTCTCTAGCTAAGTAGTCTAGTCCATAGCAAACTAGTCTGCTCTCTAGCTAAGTAGTCTAGTCCATAGCAAACTAGACTGCTCTCTAGCTAAGTAGTCTAGTCCATAGCAAACTAGTCTGCTCTCTAGCTAAGTAGTCTAGTCCATAGCAAACTAGTCTGCTCTCTAGCTAAGTAGTCTAGTCCATAGCAAACTAATCTGCTCTCTAGCTAACTAGTCTAGTCCCCAGCTAACTAGTCTGCTCTCTAGCTAACTAGTAATTTGACATAATTTGAAAATACCTGTTTTCATTTACATTGTATGCAAATTTCATGAAGAGCGCAGCAAAACAAACGGCCCAAAATGACTGGGAAAAAAGTCTGGTTCCATTGACTTACAGTAAAAGTACAGCATGTTTTTTCCTTCTCCTGTAAAGCAACTATTTTGGAGATATGAGGTTTTCTTCTGACAGTTTAGCTGAATTTTGACACAGCCTGAGGTCAAACATACAGTCTCACTGTTGTTACTGCACCCACTATTACAGCGTTTGTTGCTGGCCCATGATGTGGTTAAACGAATGTGTTTTCTGATTTCTTTCATTATTATTTATGTTGGCGAGAGGTAGTGGGAGGATGAGTGATGAGGCGCCAACATTGCTTCATTTAGTTAGGTGTATAGCACTGCCTACCATTTCCCTTGGACGACAGTTACACACGCGTGTTTCCACAGTGAGAGACAGTAAGGAACACATCCGCCAGTCAGTCAGTAAGAAACAGCGACTCTAACCAAGTCTGCACAAGGGGTTCTTTAAGTGATGCTATAGAACAGCTGCTGCTGGTTCGCCACAAAACCATGACTGAAAAAGAGACCTGTGAGCATGAAGACCTTTTTAAAGTTTAATGAAGCTTCACATAGCAGTTCCTTACCTATTTAATGGCTCACGGCTCACACACACACACACACACACACACACACACACACACACACACACACACACACACACACACACACACACACACACACATATATATATATTTGCTGTTGTTAGAAGAAAACCTCATATCTCCAAAATGGTAACTTTACAGGAGAAGGAAAAATCACACTCTGCTTTTAATGTAAGTCAATGGAACCAGAATTCAAAAGTCAATAGAACTGTTTCCAATAAAGGCCTAGATAGAACCACATACAACATATTCTCCATCACTCTGAAGAACGATTTCACCACACAAAGAACCATCAGAGCATGAAATGTTCCTAAATAGTTCTTTGCATGGTGGAAGTTTCTTCAGATTAACGGGAAATACACTGTAGATGGGTCTTTATAGAACCTTTAAGCACCAAAAAGGGTTCCAGTATTGTTGCAAGCCTGATGTCATAATAGTAGAAGAACCCTTTTTGGTGCAATATAGGTTCCACACAGAACCATATACAAGACATTATCCATCAGTTTGAAGAACAGCACTAAAAGGGTTCTTCAGTTATTACAATGTGAACAATAGGAGAACCCTCTTTGGTGCTATATAGAATCCTTTTCAAGAACCATCTATAGCATGTTCTCCATCAAGCTAAAGAACACTGTCCTAAGCTCTTTGGTGACTCAAAAGTGGTTCTTCTATCGTTTCATGCAAAAAAACAAGCAAAGAAAAAAAAGAAAACCTTTTTGGCCCCTTTATAGTTAAGAGTGTGCTCTGAAACGTGTAGCATGGCCAGCATTCGCTATAATCCTCTGAGCCTCTGCGTCTCAATCGGCTTTCTCTGCAGACGGTCCTCTTCATAATCACATGTATTAGATTCTCGCTCTGAATCCAGCCAGGTAGACTCGGGCCAAAAAAACGGAGCTGTGCAATGTGTGGCCTAAACATCACGGCATCGCCTGCAAACAGCAGAGCAAGCCATGCTTAATAACGTTTCATTCTGGACGCCTACAGAAACGCGACGGAGTGAAAATGTCACGCACTCGCGAGGCAGGTTCACTGCGAGTTCGCGAGTTGAAAGGATAGGAGTACGGTGAATGAAAATGACTGTTCAAATTCTTTTTCTTTTCCCCTTTTCTCCACAAAGGCTGAGGGACATTCAGGATTCAGGCTCATTTGTCGAGGCAGCAGCTACTCGAGGCACTACAAACACCAGCTATCGGCCAATCGCGGAACAGAAACGCTCTGTATATAATGTGCGGCAATCGAGAGCGGCTAAGCTAATGAGTTTGCACTTCTATCTTCCCCCAATTTGTTCGCTCTTTTGTGCCAAGGCCTTTGAGGGCTCCTCTGTGCCAAAGCTTTGTGATGGCATTTCCATTGTCGGCTCTACGAATCTGTCCCCTTTCTTCTCCATGAACTCGGGGAATCCAGCTGAGAGAGGTGGCGGGGGGGGAAGTTGAACGGGGGAGACAATGAGGCATAAGAAACTTTGAGTGAATTATGGATATTGCTGGAGCGCACGCACGGAAAATTAAGACAACAAAGAAACACCATTAACTGAATCCAGTGCTAAAATGTTCCAATGGGGTGTAATTAGGAAATGGCGACAATCGCACAGTTCAGAGTTACAATTCACTAGTAATCGCCGCAAAGCATTCAGGGATGGAAAAATGGCATATATTCTCTCTCCTCTGTGCTGGTCTGTGTTTCCAGCTTTATGGCCCACTCTGTTTCAGTGATGAACGTCTGTATCAGCGCATGTCCTCTATCCATGATAATTAGACTGTTATTTGCACACAATAGAGCTGAAGATGCCAGCGTGGTTTAAAAAACCATTGTGTAATCCTCGGTTATAGCAGACATTTGGAGGGATTGGATGAAAACTAGCTAAAATACACCATTCAGGAGGCACGGAAACTCTCTTTGATAGTGCCACAATGGAGGCCTTTAAAGAACAGCTACAGTATGGAGAACATAGCCAGTGTAAACCCTGCAACACAAACCGGTGAGCCAACACATCGTGACTACTCACAGGTGAAGCAAACAGCATTGATTATCTCCTAACAGTGGTGCATGAGACATATAAGACGGCCCACACTCAAAAATTATGGTTCTTCAAGGGTTCTTTAGTAAACAAAATGGTTCTATGGAGAATCCTTGAAGACTCATAGTACCCTTTGCATGATTAAAGGGTTCTTTAGTAAACAAAATGGTTCTATGTAGAATCCTTGAAGACTCAAAGTACCCTTTGCATGACTAAAGGGTTCTTTGCATGGTGAAAAGGCTCTACAGATTGAAGGAGAAGGTGTTGTATATGGTTCTATATAGAACCCTTTTGAAAAGAGCATTAAAAAGCATTAAAGGGATTCTTTTATTGTTACAATGTCAAGCTTGTTGCAATAGAAGAACCTTTTTTGTTGCTATATAGAACCCTTTCTCAAACAGGTGCTATATAAGACCATCTATAGCACGTTCTCTACTAATCTGAGAACACACAACCGTCTGTTTTTTTCATGATCCATAGAAGAACCATTTTTGAGTCACCAAAACAACTTTGATAAGATAAGATAAGATAAGACAGGGCTTTATTGTCATTCGCATCACACGTGGTACATGAGGTGGAACGAAATAGTGAACTCAAGGTCCCAGTTAACTCCCAAGAACAGTAAACAATACATAGTAAGGGGCAAATAACAGCAACATGAAACCCAGCAGCATGAGTACGAGGTAGAAGGTGTACATCTTAATACTGATAATGTGTAAAGTGACGTGTGGAGGGGTGATATAGTGGAGGGGTGATATAGTGTAGGGGTGATATAGTGGAGGCACTGGTTCAGTACAGCAGCAGAGATAAATAAGTGGACATGAACTGCTGTTGCAGTGATTGTCTAATTGGAATTTAAGAGTCTTCCGGCTTCAGGGAAGAAGCCGTTCCTCAGTCTGGTTGTTTTACTCTTAATGCTCCACAACCTCCTACCTGAGGGGAGCGGGACAAAGAGTGTGTGTGCTGGCTGAGTGGGGTCCTTCATGATGCCAGTGGTCCTTTTCCTGCATCTGGAGGTGTAAATGTCCATGGTGGTGGGAAGGCTGACTCCAACAGTCCTCTGTGCAGCCTTCACCACCCTCTGCAGAGCTTTCCTTTCTGCCACAGAGCAGCTCCTGTGCCACATGGTGATGCTGGAGCACAGAACGCTCTCCACCACGCATCTGTAAAATGAGGTGAGGACTGAGCTCCCGAGTCCAGCCTCAACCTTCTGAGGAAGTAGAGGTGCTGATGTGCCTTCCTGATCAGGCTGGAAGTTTTATTACTCCAGGTAAGATTGCTACTTAGGTGTACGCCCAAGTACCTATAACTGGAGACCACTTCCACTGCAGATCCTCCGATGTGTAGGGGGAAGGGAGGGATGGTGTTGCCCCTTCTGAAATCCACAATCATCTCCTTTGGTTTGTTCACATTGATGCAGATTGTTCTCAGTGCACCAACTCTCCAGGTGTTCCACCTCCTGCCTATAGCCAGACTCATCACTATTTGTGATGCATCCAACCTACTGCCATGTCGTCCGCAATCTTTACAATATGACAGCCTGGATGGACGGCTGAGCAGTCATATGTGAGCAGTGTAAACAGGAGGGGGCTCAGCATACAGCCCTGAGGGGAGCCTGTGCTGAGGATGATGGTGGAGGAGGAGATGTTGTGGATCCAGTCCAAGACCCAATTACAGAGAGAGGTGCTCAGTCCAAGTTTATGGAGTTTGTAAGCCAGGGTCTGGGGAATCATGGTGTTAAAGGCAGATGTGAAATCCACAAAGAGCATAAGGACGTAAGAGTCTTTACTCTCCAGGTGGGTGAGGGTGGTGTGGACCACAGAGGAGATGGCATCCTCTGTGGATCGTTTTTTCCGGTACGCATACTGATGTGGATCCCCAGTGACATTTGGCTTTGATGTAGTTCATAACCAGTCTTTCAAAGCACTTTGTGACTATCGGGTGAGGGCTACTGGCCGATAGTCATTTAGTCCTGTCACTGTGGAGCTCTTAGGGACTGGGATGATGGTGGCGGTCTTCAGGCAACTGCCCGGATTAAAGAGGAGTTGAAGATGTCTGTCAGCACCTCGGAGAGTTGGTCTGCACAGCACTTCAGCACATGCCCGGAATGTTATCCGGGCCAGCAGCTTTGTGGGGATTAATCTTCTTAAGGATCCTCCTCACCTCAGTTTGGGTCACAGGGGCTCTTCTCCAGGTGGTGGAGTGAGTCTGGTGCTGGAGGGTGTGTTTGGGTCCTCAAAGCAGGCATAGAACTTATTGAGAGCATCAGGCAGTGAGGGGTCCCTAGTGCATTGTGCATCTCTGGTGTTGTAGTCTGTGATGCACTTGATGCCCTTCCACATGCTCCGTGGATCCTGGGAAGAAAAATGGCCCTGGATCTTCCGAGCGTATGCAGCTTTGGTCCCTCTTTACACCTGCCATCAGCTCACGTCTAGCTCTCCTGGGTTTCTGTGAATCGCCAGACCTGAAGGCAATATCCCTGACTTTCAGCAGAGATCGGACCTCTGCATTCAGCCTGGGTTTCTGGTTCGGGTAGCAGGTCACAGTCCTGGTGGCGGTGACATCCTGAACACACTTGCTGATGTATCCGAGGACAGCAGATGTGTAATCCTCTAGATCCAGCTCCCCTTCATGCACAGCAGCATCCCTGAACATCTGCCAGTCTGTGCACTCGAAGCAGTCCTGCAGCACAGAGTCACCATCACTGGGCCACACAGTAAAGGCCTTCTGTGTGGGTCTGGAGCGTCTCAGCGGGGGATGATAGGCAGGGACAAGCATCATGGAGATATCATCAGAGAGGCCAAGGTGGGGGCGGGGCACGGCTCTGTATACGTAAATGAAAAATAAATGTATCTTTAATGTTCAAAGAACCTCCACATAATGTGAATGTTCTAGGAAGGAACCTCTATTCAGCACACACGTTCTTAAAAAAGTATTCTTTAGTAAAGGCAATGGCTCAGTTTAGAACTTTTTGGTCTGTATAGAACCGTGTTCATGCTTAAATAGATCCTTACATGGATGAAAAGGTTCTTCAGATTAATAGGGAAAGTGTCGCATATGGTTCTATATAGAACCAATTTTGAAAAGGGTTCTCCTATTGTTATGATGTCAAGCTTGTTACAATAGAAGAACCCTTTTAGGTGCTATATAGAACCATCTATACCATCATGCACTACTAATCTGAAGAATCCTTTAGAGCATAGAACCGTTTTTTGGCATGAAGACATAGAAGAACCACTTTTTGAGTCACCCAAAAACTTCTAAATGCGTAATAAATACTAAATGTATCTTTGATGATCAAAGAACCTCCACATAACGTGAACGTTCTAGGAAGGAACATCTCTTCAGCGCTTACACTGTTTTCCTCAGCGCTTATTCTTTAGTAAAGACAGTGGTTCAGTTTAGAACGATTTGTTCTATATAGAACAATTTACATGCTTAAATAGTTCTTACCACGGACGAAATCATTCTTCATATTGATGGAGACTGTGTTGAATACGGTTCTACCAACTTGAAAAGGGTTCTTCTATTGTTAGGATGCGATGCTTGTTACAATAGAAG
>NC_051221.1:7002612-7050112 GCF_015220715.1 Pygocentrus nattereri
CGAACGTTAATGTACAGTTACTTTGCATTTGATCAACTTAAAAAAAATGAGAAAAAAATGAGCTATGTAGAAATGTTCTGAAAGTTTCAGAACCAAATTAAGTTTTTAGGCCTTAATTGACTCGACTGGTTAAGCAGGTTCAAGAATTTCCCTTAGGAACCGTCAGCTAATGATTTAAATCTACTAACGCTGAACAAGCATGGGCTCCTCTGAGCAGCTGACTGAAGAATTGAAGCTAATTGATGCTTGCAAAGCAGAAGGAGGTCACAAAAAGTTTGCAAAGCACTTGCAGCTCGCATTTGTCTAAGACGTCATTAAGATATGGTAGTTAAAGGAAACTGGAAGTCTAGAAAAACAAAGAAAGCCCAGATAGATTGCGGCATGTACCCAGAAAGGCGAAGCAAATCCCCCACATGACAGTAGGAAGGGCTATCCAACACAGAAGTGGTGGTGCACTCATTCTGCTGTGCAGCATTGTTGCGCCAACATAATCTGCATGCAAGACTCATCCGAAGGAAACCTTACATGTGACCTCATCACAAGCCATATTTAAAGTATCCAAAACAACGTCTGGATAAGCCAGATGTGTCTTGGAAACAAGCACTGATAAAGTTAAGTAAAAAGGAGTTATTTGGCTTCAAGCTACATGGATATGTGTCCAGAAAAAAGCAGAATCTGATAAAAAAGGACCCTGTTTTCATTATAGATCTGTTAAGCTCTGGGCTTGTTTTGCAGCCATAGTCACAAGAACCATTGTACAGGTAGATGTAATGATAGATTATATCGAATCTGTTGAAGAAACGCAAGCGGAAGCTTTTGGAGTGACCCTCACAGTCCTATTCTGTATAAATCTGTGGTTAGATCTGCTGTGTGTTCATCAAGAAAGAGAAGGTGAATCCCTCAAACAAGAGGCCTCAAAGCATAAATCTGCAAATGTGGGTGTTAATAAGTTCTGACTTAATAGGTTTGCAAGCTTTTATATATGCCACAATCACTAATACTATTATACATGAGACATAATACTATGTATATATATATATATATATATATATATATATATATATATATATATATATATGGACCATTTTACATATAGATACTTACATATGTACATATGAGATATATTATTATTATATTATTATATACAGGTACTTAGCCTAAGGTCATCATGCCTGAAGCCGAGAGTCGCCTAGAGCAGTATAAAGCACAGCTCTGGGCTGTGCAGCAGTTGAACTGTGTTGGATGTCAACATACCTTTGGACGTGTACTGTCTTATACATAATACATTTCATACATTATTATTTTATAGAGGTGCTCGCATGAAGCACATACTGGGTACATGAATGTCCCATGTTCAGACACTATAGAAAAACAAACCAGTGTGTGTAAGGGCACTTGTCTATGTTTACATGCACGCTGCATGAATAATGAATCCTCTGGAGCCGGACTGCATGAAGGTGTCCATCCCTTTTTAAAAGGTGGTAGAAGTATTTTTATGAGTGTGTGGTTGATTTGAGATGGTGTCTCTGGCCTGGCCTTAATAAAGGCATAGCGAGCTTTAGACGAGCAGGCACAGCGCTGGCCCAAAGGCGGCGAGGCAGCTGACTGCACTGTGCTCTGAGCTACGTTCTGGTTTTCAAGCCCAGCCTTGTCCATTCCTATCTATTCAGCCATTAATGCCTGAGTAAAGACCATGGGGAAATGGAGTAAACTCTCTTGGCTACGCTGCTGCGCTGAACCTTCCTTTGTCCTTTTGATCCCGCTGTCTGCCAGTTCCCCCCGAGGCCTCTGTGTAACCCCTGCATGCTCACATACATACACGCATAAACACGCTCCGTAGACAGCACAGTCGAGTGTGGCATCCTGCAGGCAAATCCTCCTAATAGAAATGAGTCTGTTGGAGTTTCTTCTGTTTTGCTCCATACATTACAGCCACTTGTAGGGATTCTGAGCCGATTACTGCGCTCCCAGCCACCGGCACGGTGCTTCTATGGTTTGCCATGCTCAGACCATGCCCAGATAACACCACTGGTGTCTTTATAAGCAGTCTTTTTCCAAATCACAGTAAACAACTAACTAACCCAAACAGAAGACAGGATATTCTGGTCAGAAAGAGTCAGAATTGACTTGATGACTCCTAATTCTTCTTCCTAACATCTTCGCCTACCTGTGTAAAATGAATACCGGGATAAAAGTGTCTGCCAAATGCTGTAAATGTAAAAAATATCCTTTAGGAAGCTGTTCAATGCTTTGATCAATTTCTCAATGAATTTAATTGTTGCAATTTACAGTCTAAAGCATGTAAGTTGGAATTGGTGACCTCTAAATAGAAATGAATCAAATAAAATCACCCCCAACTGGGAATTTCTGTAGAATTCTGTCCCTGGATCCGAGTTTTGGTGTCATATCCACATGACTGCTCATACTGTAACAATAAAAAAGGCATCCCTTCACTAGTTTTGAAAGAGATTTGCTTTAGACACAGTAGTTGGTTTTTTGGAGAAGTCTATATTTTTCCCCACTTTGTAAAAAACAGCCCTATTAGAGGTGGACTAGTTTATCAGGAGCCTGTTTCTAATCATTTTTATGTCTTATCTGGACATCAGTCAAATAGCTTCAGGGTGAGTGAGTTTCTAGTGGGTTGTATTTTCTACAAACTTTGAAGAAATTTTTGTGTCATAAATAAACACAGAATACCAAACGTTTATTGAAAATAAATAAGGAACGTTATCCCTGGAGCTCCTTTTATAATTGTCTCTTCAGTGGTTCTGCGAGATCTCGCTATTCAGTTTGACTTCCTTTTCTTTCTTTCTCTCTTTTCTAAAAAGACCCTCTTATTTAAGGAGAAGGGAGAATACAGCGGGTGGCACGGTGGCACGGTGGCGCGGTGGGTAGCGCTGTCGCCTCACAGCGAGGAGGGCCTGGGTTCGATTCCCCGGCCGGGTCCTCTCTGTGTGGAGTTTGCATGTTCTCCCCGTGTCTGCGTGGGTTCCCTTGGGTTCCTCAATTGGACATGCTAAATTGCCCCTAGGTGTGAGTGACTGTCTGTCTGCCCTGTGATGGACTGGCGACCTGTCCAGGGTGTGTCCTGCCTTCTGCCCGAAGACTGCTGGGATAGGCTCCAGCACCCACCCTGCGACCCTGACGGAGAAGCGGCTTAGAAAATGGATGGATGGAGAATACAGCATCATAGCTGATGTTGAACTGAACATTATATATAATTCATTGAATATTACACACCCCTGTTGTCAGAAGAAAACCTAGTATCTCCAAAATGGTAACTTTACAGGAGATGGAAAAAAGCCGACTTATAATGTAAGTCAATGGAACCAGACTGTTTCCCAAGTAATTTTGGGTCATTTTGTTTGGTTCATTCATCATGAAATTTACCCCCAATGTAAAGGGCAACAGGCATTTTCAAAGTGTGTCAAAAACTGAAAAACAAAATAAATGGAGATACACGGTTTCCGTCCTACAGCAGCGACATATATAAACTTGCTGGGCTTTTTATTAGGAACACTTCCTTGTATCTACATTCATTGACCCTTTTATCAACTCCGCTGTAGTCCATCTGTTTCTCTGCATATGTTGTTAGCCCCCTTTTACCCTGTTCTTTAGTGCTCAGGACCACCATGGACCCTCATAGAGCAGGTACTATTTGGGTGGTGGATCATTCTCAGCACCGCAGTAGCACTGATGTGGTGGTGGTGTGTTAGTGTGTGTTGTGCTGGTACGAGTGAAAAAACTGGAGTTTTTAAACACCTCGGTGTCACTGCTGGACTGAGAATAGTCCACCATCCACAAATATCCAGCCAGCAGCGCCTGTGGGCAGCGTCCTGTGGGCACTGACGAAGGACTGGAGGATGACCAACACTGTGCAGCAGCAGATGAGCTGTCGTCTCTGACTTTACATCTACAAGGTGGACTGACAAGGTAGGAGTGTCTAATATTGAGAGAGATATTAAGATCACAATATACCGCTTAATATTATTTTTTGAAACCCCGCACTGCACATGCCTCACCTAATGCAAGCTACATCAACACTATGATGAGTTTGGATATTGAGAACATGGTCGGTGCAAAATTTATGGCACTCTTCAATCTATGGAATCGCCACATTCGACTCAGTGCATCATGATGCAGTGACGTGTTTTATGCCTTTGACTTTTAGCATATGGTGACCTTTTTATCCTGATTTGGGAATCCAGGTGAAATGAAAGAGAGACGCCCACAACCGTGTGTGCGTGCAATGTTCACGTATAATGCAAATTCAATCTAGGCTCAAGGTTATTGTACTTTTTGAATATATCAAATTAACTACTGATGTCATTGATCAAAAAGCCAATTCCAGCGCTATTATTCTGTTAGGGGTGAAGAAAGACTGCGAAATGACTTTGGGGGGTGGGCCTACTTGCTTAATATATATCTGAGATCCACTGAGGTGTGATGAGGGGTGGGGGGAGGCTGGGGGGGATTATCAGGAATCAGTCCAACAATTTGCTTGGATTGTTTTAAAAGCAGGTAACAGTCGCGGGCGACCTTGTGCCAGAGTGGGCTTGAAAGACGACGGAGAACGTGGCAAGGAGCCATTAGTGGCACCTCGGCTTTGATTATACCTGATCACGCTGTAACTCCTTGATGCCTCGCTCCTCGCTCTTAAAGAACCATTTATCCCTATCAATACCTGCTGCTCTCTGATCAAGTCCAGATGCAAGCTGACCCTAATGGCCCTCTGGATACTTCCCCTGCCACTTAATCAGACCATCTCCACTCCATTACTGAGATGCAATATTACCCCCTTATCCTCATCAATAATAATGGGGGAATTTGACAGAGTTCTCCATAATTCTCCTTCCAGCTCGATGCCCAAGGGGACCAGTGACCTCTAGCTGAGTCTTTTACCCATCTCTACGCCTTTGTGACGAAAATGTGGTAAAAGAGGAAAGGGTAAGTGGAATTCGTTTCATGGCATCTGTGAGAAAGCCTTGTAGATGAGGCCCAATCAAGCATGTTTTAGTCTTAGATACATTATTGTAAAATTATTTGAGCAGGATTGGTTATTTTCTATACAAGTAAAATCTCTGCTACAAATTAAAACACAAGTAAGATTAATTAAGTGACCCTTATTAGTCCCACAAACGGAGAAATTCCACCTCCGCATTTAACCCATCCGTGAAGTGAGACACCACATACACTCTAGTGAGCACACACACACTAGGGGGCAGTGAGCACACTTGCCCTGAGCGGTGGGCTGCCCTATCCACAGCGCCCGGGGAGCAATTGGGGGTTAGGTGTCTTGCTCAAGGACACCTCAGTCATGGACTGTCAGCTCTGGGGATCAAACCGGCGACCTTCCGGTCACAAGGCTGGTTCCCTAACCTCCAGCCCACAACTGCCCCACTGCAAATAATACTTACAAAACAAAACTATGTTCATAAATATTCAAATGTCATAACCATCACATAATATATTTAGAAGATCAATTGGCTCTATAAGCAAATAAGTGAATTAAAACATTTTTTAATCTTAATTTGTTCATAAATCTGAGAGCTGGGACAGGCTCCAGCACCCCCTGCGACCCAGAAGGAGAAGCGGCTTAGAAGATGTGCGTGTGTGTTCATTAAACTGGTTTTCATTACTGATTATTTGGATTTTTTTATTTGAATTAGGAAAAAGTGTACATTACATAAGTAAAAAAAAACAAACTCTTAGTAATATACATATGGGCAACATTTGATAGGGGGTGGGCAAGGGGAGGCATTTGCCCACTGCTAAAATGTTTGTCAACTCACATTAATTACGGAATATTGACATTTGTCGTAACTCTCTACTATGTATAGCGACTGATCTCCATGACACTAGGGGGCAGCCTGCATTCTGAAGGCAAAAGAGTCAGTGCATTTGATGCCGTGCCTGGGCAGCATCTTTGATAAATATAGGTTATTACCTAAACATTGGTTTTATCCTTACTACATAGTTGACTGAGATGCCCCCCCCACTCCACTTGAGTAAAAGTACTAAAGTATTTACCTTCAAATGTACTTAAGTATAAAGTAAAAGTACTAAAAGAGTAATTCTGGCTCTGATCTGGTCCTGTTATCATTTTTATAACCAGACTGGCTTCATGAACTCATTTCAGGTGAAAGTCCTCCAGCGTCTCTCTTGGTAAACCAGTCTTTTAATAGAACGTCATTAATTAGTGACGCTGACGTCTATTAAAATGATCAGAAGCACAAAACACTGAAGGTAAACAGTTTCCATCAGGGAGAACCGAGTGGCTCTGAAATCACTTTTTACACACAAGCAAAGTTTCAGTTTCAGATTTATTTACAACTTAGTTCCAAGTTTAAGTTGAATAAAAACTGGCTTTAAACTCAGGATCACAGATGAGCTCCTTTACTATGTTGATCTGTAGGCGTCTGTTCATAAACATAAACCAGCCCAAACTCATTTACTATAAAATGAAATGGTGTTTGTAGAAATTCAGAAAAAAGCCGCGTCAGTCTCGACTGCATATGTGGACATATTTCTATATTGTGCTCTATTTACACAAAGTTAGGTTAGTTCATCATTTATGTTGAACAGACTCTCCCAAAGTTTTACGCTGCTGCGCTGACGTTGAACCGCGTGCTGCACTGGGTCGGTATGACCAACAGGTCAAAACCAGCTCTAAACAAAGTGACCGCTGGGCCCTGATTGGTGCTCTGGCTTTGCGCTTCTTTCGTTTTGACAGATTTCTCACAATGTAGTGGAGGAAAAAGTCGGATATTAGACTCTGAAATGTAGTGGAGTGAAAGGAAAAACTTCAGTACAGATACACTGAAAAAAGTACTCAAGTACAGAAACCAATTACATTTACTTAGTTACTGTCCACCAATGTTTGTTTAATGCTTTGCTGTTATTGCAATTAAAAGTTTTGCCATTTTGGGCTTGGCCTATCATTTTTTGCGTGAGAGTGTATATCAAATTGAGTTCCAATATTCTTCATGTTCATGAGAATAAGCCAACCATTTTTATGATTAATCAGCATTTATGAGCAAATCAGCCAAATAAAGAGTGAGTGCAAATTGCTGCTGTCAGAACAAAACCTCCATAATGCTAACGTTCTTCACTTAGAATGGAAGTTAATGAAAAAATATTTTTGGACCATTTGTGTTGGTCTGTTTATTATGAGGTTTTCACACAATGTGATGGGCAGCTTGTGATTATAAATGAGGAGGTTATGAGGTTTCAACCTGACAGCGATGAAATGTCACAGTGCACCCTCTAGGCAGATTAACCCTACAGTAACATAGAGAGCTAGTGGGCCAGTCACTAGGAAAGTCTTGTAAATTTATGCAAACACAATTGATTCAATGCAATTCAGTGTTGCTTGAACCAGGCAAGCCTTCCAACCTAAATACATAAAAATATCTGCATCAAAGTAAGTAAGATGAATGAAAAGACTCAAACGATTTTGAATACCTGTAGACAGTATAGGCTTCTCTTATTGTTCATAGGGGAGCTGGTAAAACTAACTCCACCATATGGAGGCTGACCTTATATGTGACTTAAACAAAGATGAAGTTACTGTGGCGTCCTCCTACCTCCTCCTTACCTCCTACTCCTGCTGCTGGCACCAAGAGACTCTGGAGGTGTAACTAGGCAGGTGGCCACACGTAAAGGCTCATGGTAGCATGTAGCATCTGACAAAGGGACTAATTGTGTTGTTTATGTTAATATTGGTTAGTTGTCTGTATGTGTTTATTGTGTTATAATGTTTTGGGTGTGGGTTTAATTGGGGTTTTGTGTCTTGGCAGCTGGTCACTGTCAGGGTATAATGTATGGCTATTGGTGGTACATCACTTTTATGGTACAAAACCAACTTTCAGGGTGAATCGGGAGAAACATTTGCTTATATTGCTGCCCAAAGTAGAAGTTGTTGCGATGGAAATGCAAGAAGGTGACCAAAAAGAACTTGGACCTGTTTAATTCCATCCATGTTATGTTGTGATCTTCTGTTATCTCTAAACACCCTTTTCTACTGATGCATTTTAATGAAAAAACATTCTAATGTGATTTCTCAGAGCTGTTGTTGTATTTATTTGATTTAAAGAATATCAAAAATGTGTAGATTTCTGTGCGCATACTATGTTTTGAATAAGTAAACACAAACAGAAAAGTGTCACATCAGTTGCACTTATCATTACCCTCATAAATCGTGGTTGGGATAGTGTAGTGGTTAACACCTCTGCCTTCTACACTGTAGACTGGGGTTCAATCCCCCTCCAGGGCAAGCACCCTACACTATACCAATAAGAGTCCTTGGGCTAGACTCCTAACACCACCTTGGCCTGCCTGTGTAAAATGATCAAATTGTAAGTTGCTCTGGATGTTAAATGTAAATCCAGTCAACAATAAGCTCGCCCCCATCTGAACTGCACTCTGAATGAGCTCATATGCTCATCACACTGCAGCCAACAATGAAGGAGATCTTGTGCATCTTTTTATACATTGATAGAAAACACAGAAGCTGACAGAAAGGTCCAATATTAAATACTGAGCCATTTTATTGTGGCCAAGTAAATACGAACACAGTGTCATTTTTCTGGTGGCACATTAAAATGAATTTAAGGACTCAACGAGTTCAAACAGGTTCAAAAGCCAGGACTCACCAATTTTTAGGTCTATTTCTTGCTCTAAGTGGTAGATAGGGCCCTAAGCAACTGCTTATCTCAGGAGTGTCCAATCCTAGTCCTGCACATACAACACCCTGGAGAGTTCAATGCCTTTCAGGTGTTTTTAAAATAGGGGTTGGAGCTGAACTCTGCAGGGTGGTAGATCTCCAGGATCAGAAATGGGCCCCACTGGCTTATACTATTTATACTATGCAGTGGCCACAGAAAGTATTTAGGCACTTTAGCAGTTGGTGAACTGGGTAAATACTGGTGAACTGAAGTTCTTTCACTGGTAAAATTTATTCTTTGGGTTCTTTGGGTTACTTCATAAAATGTTTTTGTCTATCATCTCAAACAATCATCTTAAACAATTCCAACTGTTGGTAGACTTTGTGTTGAGAAAGCCTGGAGAAGAACCAGACTGCACTAAGGGCCAATCCCATTTCAGCCTTTGCCCCTTCCACATAGCCCTCACCCCTCCATTTTGCGTATTCACGTCTAGGGGCAGGGTGTCCCAATTTTTGTTGAGATAGAAGGCTAAGTCAAAGTGTTATAGCTACTTGTCCCTCCAAATTGTGTTTTTTCAGTGTTTTGAGAGCAAAAAAAGAAACTGTGGCTGCTAAAAAATGATGATAACCATCGCATTATCTTAGTTCAGTGTCATTTCAATGGATTCTAGTCCTTTTCTTTATATCAAACGATTTATATAAATCACTTGTAGTATGCTGATGTCTCAGTAGCTGGCTAAATTTCCTGTTCCACTTTAAATGGAAGGCACCAGAATATAACTGCTGTGCCATTTAAGGTGGAACGGGAAAATTCGAACAAGAAGCTGGTGAACAGCTGTTTCAGCTTCATATCCCTGAAGAATTAGGGGTGGGCAATAATACATGAATGTCATATCCACCTCTAAATGTAACTAAAGCCCAGCAGTTTGCCGAACTTTACCCTCTGCTATCACTGCAGACGGACAGGGTTGCCTACAGAGCAGTGCTCGTAGCCTGTTAATGAAGTAATGCTCTTCTTTATTTGAGGATCCCATTTCATAGGGAAGATTTCAACCACTATCCTGTATCTCATTTCAAAGGCACAAGGTGACTCTAAAAACAAGGGGTAGGTGTAAAAATAAGAAATGGGATTGGGCCCATGTGTTTTGTAAAGCACGGAGGTGGAAACGCCACAGTTTTGGGGCCTGTTTTTGTACAGTGGTGTTAGTAATCTTGTCTTCATTAACAGGATCAATGAACCCAAAGTAAGATGTTGCTCAGAAACAGTTCTGCTCTGTTCCTCACTTCGGTAATGTTAAAACTTTATAATGACTTATTGATTTGCATTGTTTTCCATGTAATGGGCAGCACGGTGGCATGGTGGGTAGCGCTGTCACCTCACAGCAAGGAGGGCCTGGGTTCAATTCCCCGGCCGGGTGACCAGGGTCCTCTCTGTGTGGAGTTTGCATGTTCTGCCCGTGTCTGTGTGGGTTTCCTCCGGGTTCTCCGGTTTCCTCCCACAGTCCAAAGACATGCAGTCAGGCCAATTGGACATGCTAAATTGCCCCTAGGTGTGAGTGACTGTCTGTGTCTGTCTGTCTGCCCTGTGATGGACTGGCGACCTGTCCAGGGTGTATCCTGCCTTCCGCCCGAAGACTGCTGGGATAGGCTCCAGCACCTCCCTGCGAACCTGACGGAGAAGCGGCTTAGAGGATGGATGGATAGATGTTTTCCATGTAGTCACTGGACTTGCTTAGGATATGATAAGCCTGGGAAGGGTATTTAACTTCTGTTAACCCCTTTTACAAGGCCTAGGCCTGCTAGCAGGCCCAATGTGTTGGGAACAGCTCAACCAGTTTGCATCGAAGTCCTTGTTGTGACTGAATAATAAGTCTTAGTATGTAATAAGCCTGGGATTTTAAGGGGTTAAAGTACTTTAAAAATACTTGAAAGCTTCTCGATTTCATGATTAAGTGGTGAATGTGAAGGGCAGCCAGCAAACAAGGATGATGTCTTATGACAGTGATGGCAACATTTGACTAAATGCTGCACATCTTTTTTTCCCACATGTTCTAATCACGTTTTCGTAGCAAACAAATCCCTTATTAATTGTCCTTCAGTTAGTCTGGCATTTTGGACGTATTCAATATGAAATCAATAAATGCGTCTGTGTTATGAATGCGCTCGGCTGCTGGAGAGATACAGAATGCAGCTTGAGCTTGTCCAAATCAATTTACAACAATCTTGGCACTAGTGATTGTTCCCAAGGGAAATCGCGATGGGAGGTGGAGGGAGAGTTGCGGGATGATTGATCTGCCAACTGCGTCTATCTCTCTCTCTCTCTCTCTCTCTCTCTCTCTCACTCCCTCTCCTCCGTATGAATACACTGCATAGACTCATCTAATGTGGCAGCCGTGCTCTTGTGCTGTGTGTCTTATCTCCCCTGACGTCTTCATGCTCTTTGGAGCAACAACAGCTCCTCTGCCAAGTTTTCTTTTCCTCCTCTCTCTATTTCATAGGATCTTTGGCTGTTGTTGCATTGCTGGAACGAAATTGGAGGTTTTATACTCCAGGCCAGCGGTGCATTCTCCTCCTCCAGAAGACTGCCAGCTTAGCTTTGGGATTTGGCACCTCAGCTGCCCATGGCCAGGGGGCTCTCTGGTGTGTCGTCCAAGTCTTGGAGTCATACACAGAGGGGCCGGAGCTGGAGGACAGACAGCTTGTTTGTCGAAACAGTTGCTTTGGGCACTGTTTGTCATGGAGTGATAGCTCCAGATGATGACGTGAAGATCCCTGCAGAGAGTCGGGTTTTGTAGCCTTGAATAGTTGGAGCATTAGCCATTGTTGTGACATTTCGGTTTGAGTGACGGTGATCTGGGGGTGGTGGAGTGAACTTTCTGAAAGGGAATAGTTCTCTCAGAAATGCTAAAAATACACTGTCAAAAACTGACTGATTTACCAACTACTAGTTGTATTATTTTCGCAGCAATTTACTGTAGCATATTAATGCAGATAATGTCAACTGGCAATGAAACTAGCTGCCCACTGTTGTAGGATTACTCCTGTAGTTTTATCACTTTTAAAAAAATCATTGGACAAATTATGGTAAATTTTCTGCAGCAAATAACTGTATACCCTGACTCCAAAGTCACCTGCACATACAGTAATAAGCTGTAATGAAAATAACAACTGCACAAGTAATGCAACTCAGTAGCCAGTAATTTACTGTAAATTTGCATACAATTTTTAGTAAAAAAAACATCAAAATCAATGTTTCCATTAATCTATCTCTTTTTCAGTTATCTGCATATTATCATCACAACCCTCGCCCTTCACATGCATGATGAATACACCAATGGAAATGCTTCAAAATGGCTTGGAATAAAATCACTTTAGTTTAACTTACATTAAAAGGTTTAATTATTATTATTTTCAAGTTGATTTTATCTTCTCCTGTGAAATTGCTATTTTGGAAATATTTTTTCCCAGACATAGGCAATTAGTCATGATGTTCTGCACTATATATACACAGAATATCTCAAATGTGCATTTTTAAAATGCAAATACACATTTACAGATGTTTAACATTTGTTTATAATTTGCACTAAACCAAAAAAAAGACCAAGACCTTTTTTCGCAAGACTAGTAAACAGTAACATTCTTGTCAACACTTCAGTGGTCTCAGAACAAAGAACACAGTGATTAAGACCAATTACAGTCAGGGGAGGTCTCAAAACAAAGAGCACAGTGATGAAGATCAATCACAGTGAGGGGGAGGTCTCCGAACAAACAATGTAGTGATTTAGACCAATCGTATTCAAGGGGAAGCCTCGGAATTAACAATGCAGTGATTAGGGCCCATCACAGTGAGGGGGAGGTCCTAGAACGAACAACACAGTGATAAGGATCAATCACAGTGAGGGGGAGGTCTGAGGGCAAACAACGCAGCGATTAAGACCAATCGCAATCAAAGGATCAAAGTATAGGCTTGGAACTACCAAAGCAGTGATTATAACCAGTCACAGTCCTAGAACAAACAACACAATGATAAGGGCCAATCACAGTGAGGGGGAGGTCTGAGAACAAACAACACAATGATAAGGGCCAATCACAGTGAGGGGGAGGTCTGAGAACAAACAACACAATGATAAGGGCCAATCACAGTGAGGGGGAGGTCTGAGAACAAACAACACAATGATAAGGACCAATCACAGTGAGGGGGAGGTCTGAGAATAAACAACATTATGATAAGGACCAATCACAGTGAGGGGGAGGTCTGAGAACAAACAACACAATGATAAGGGCCAATCACAGTGAAGGGGAGGTCTGAGAACAAACAACACAATGATAAGGGCCAATCACAGTGAGGGGGAGGTCTGAGAATGAACAACACAATGATAAGGGCCAATCACAGTGAGGGGGAGGTCTGAGAACAAACAAAACAATGATAAGGACCAATCACAGTGAGGGGGAGGTCTGAGAATGAACAACACAATGATAAGAGCCAATCACAGTGAGGGGGAGGTCTGAGAATAAACAACACAATGATAAGGACCAATCACAGTGAGGGGGAGGTCTGAGAATGAACAACACAATGATAAGAGCCAATCACAGTGAGGGGGAGGTCTGAGAATGAACAACACAATGATAAGGACCAATCACAGTGAGGGGGAGGTCTCAGAACAAACAACACAATGATCAGAGCCAATCACAGTGAGGGGGAGGTCTCAGAACAAACAACACAATGATAAGGGCCAATCACTTGTGAGGGGGAGGTCTCAGAACAAACAACACAATGATAAGGGCCAATCACAGTGAGGGGGAGGTCTGAGAATGAACAACACAATGATAAGGACCAATCACAGTGAGGGGGAGGTCTGAGAATGAACAACACAATGATAAGGGCCAATCACAGTGAGGGGGAGGTCTGAGAACAAACAAGACAATGATAAGGACCAATCACAGTGAGGGGGAGGTCTGAGAATGAACAACACAATGATAAGGACCAATCACAGTGAGGGGGAGGTCTGAGAATGAACAAGACAATGATAAGAGCCAATCACAGTGAGGGGGAGGTCTCAGAACAAACAACACAATGATCAGAGCCAATCACAGTGAGGGGGAGGTCTCAGAACAAACAACACAATGATAAGGGCCAATCACAGTGAGGGGGAGGTCTGAGAATGAACAACACAATGATAAGGGCCAATCACAGTGAGGGGGAGGTCTGAGAACAAACAAGACAATGATAAGGACCAATCACAGTGAGGGGGAGGTCTGAGAACAAACAACACAATGATAAGGGCCAATCACAGTGAGGGGGAGGTCTCAGAATAAACAACATTATGATAAGGGCCAATCACAGTGAGGGGGAGGTCTGAGAATGAACAACATCATGATTAGGAGTTGTATTTAAAGAACTTGCTTGTTGTATCCAGTAGCAAATCCTAACAGCCAGTAGAGTTTCATGCTTTCTGTAAGTCAGTAAACAGAGCTGATATATTTGGAATGATTATTACTGAATTATTTCATTAACATATGATAAATAACATGTGAACCATAATTAGCATACGAGCCATGACTATGATGAGGCACTTTGTAAATGTTTTTTTTCATTTATTCTGAGGAAATAAAACAGATTTAAACTTCCTTAGATGTATATTTGTGTTGCAGAGGATTTTCTTTCAGCGCATAAGTCATTGGAGTAGACATCGGTCTGTGCGCTGTGCTGGACGCCTCTGGACTCCCAGAGTACATTTGGGCTGGAGCTGAGCGGAACCTTTCTAAGTGGGCACAGATGGCTTTTCCATCAGCATGATGAGGTTCATCTGGGGTCTCGAATCTCACTCCCGGCTTTATTTACATCTCTCCGTGTCCTGCTGGCCCTGTGGACGGGGGGAAAGGGCTTGCGCTGGCCCACGAGGGCTATAAACAGAACAGAGGCGGCGATCTGGTCAGAGGAAGTTTCGCACGAGCAGTTTCAAGTGTGCTTTTACTACATTTAGCAAATATCTTTCAATTAGCTTAAGTTAACTATGGAAATAAGCTGGTAAAATACTGCTGCTTGACGCGCTGGGCCAAGTCTGCCAGGGGCATTGTACCTTTAAGGCAGTCTTAATTGTCTGAGAGAGCGTATGAGTGATCACCTACCATCTTACAGTAATCAGGCTGTGATTAAGGGGCTTGTGTTAGGGCAATGCTGAGAGAATTTGGCTCTTGATTCAAGGATGTGGGATTGATCCCAGCTGGTGCCTAGAGCTACATCAGCTGAATGACAAAATATGATTCTTATGAGTGAGTCAGAGTGTTCTCACAGACAGAAGTGAAGGCTGATTAATAATATGTCCACATTTATCTGTGCCTCAACAAAAACAGCGCAATGTCATACTATGTCATTCTTTTACCTGGTCAGGTTCATTGTTTTTTGTAAAAATACGTTTATTTTAAGATTGATGCCTGCAGTACATTCCAAACCATTTGAGATCCATTTCAGAGGGAGAACTGGAGACTAGGAACACTGCAAAGCTAGATGCCCACGAGCTTCTAACCCTCAAACAGCACAGGATTAAAGGTGAGGATATAAGCACATCAGCTTGGGATATGATGTAAATAAGCATCATTCGTCACTGCATTGACAAATGCAAGCTATGGATAGTGGAAGCCAAATATCAACAACATGCAGAAACACCGCTGACTTCTCTGGGCTTGAGCTCGTCTGGTCTGATACGCAGTGGAAACTGGAATAATGGACGTTGTGTTCTCCACGCCAATGTAGAAAAGAACCATTCAGGTGTTCACCAGAATTAAAGACAGACCAATCACAGACAAGGGGAGGTCTTAGACCAATCACAGTCAGGGGCGGGAGGAGGTCTGAGGAAAAATAACACAGTAATTAGGAGTTCTTCAAACTGCATCATTTGTTCTGAGACCTCCCCTCCGTCTGATTGGTCGTAATGACCACACCATTTGCTCTGAGACCGCCCCCTGGCTGTGATTGGCCCTAATCACTGCAACATTCATTCTGAGACCTCCCCCTGACTGTGATTTCTCCTAATCACAGCACTAATCACAGTCAGGGGGAGGTCTGAGAACAAATGATGCAATGATTAGGACCAATCACAGGCAAGGGGAGGTCTCAGAATAAATAAAGTAGTCGTTAGGGCCAATCACAGTGAGGGGGAGGGCTCAGAACGACCAACTTGGTGATTTAAAGATCTTGTTTGTTGTGTCAAGGCATTGAGTAGCAAATTCTAACAGCCTGGAGAGTCACATACTTTCTGTAGATACAAATTACAGTATCGCTCTATAATACTTATTAGGTTCAGGTCTAAGCCTTCACAACATCTCAGCCTGCCTAGATGATTCAAGGTGGGCTTGGAGATTATTGTTTTTTTAACTAAAGGCTATGTTCTTACTGGCCGTCTACAGACAAGAGCTGTTATTATAGGCCAAGGGCATTTTACACAGCCCTCAGTCTCTAACTCCACATCTCTTTACAGTTCACTACTAACCTCATATGCCCAGCATGACTTGCTGAGACAGAGATGAGCAAAAAAGGCTGTTTAAATATGCAGATTTTTATATTCTTTGGATAACTGAAAGGTTAGATTCTGCTCATACGTTCAGTTCAAGATAAAAGTCTTTTTTTTTGCTGTAGTCTTCTATTATAGTATTTTTTTCTAAAAGGTGCCAGTTATTTCTTACATTTAAAACATGCACAGTGGTTCATTCAGCCGTATTAATGTGGTGAATACAGTGATGAGCTGCAGCACTTAACCTGGGAGGCAAGTTCATTTGTTTAAAGTGACATGTATTTACAAGCTTTCAAAGTTACATGTGTTCATGGTGCAGTGTTGCCACACAGCAGTCCAATTACTGAACTGAAAAGAGCGTATTATCTACTTTGTGAGTCATCATAAGGGCATATAATGGGAATATTTCATTGAAGTTCCTTTTCATTCTTTCAGTGCTGGAAGAAAAGATGAAGGGAAATCAGAAGAGCTCCACATGCAGATGCTCTTCACTGTTTGAATTATCATCATTAGTGGAATTACTTTAAAGCTGGTATAGCTGATCTTTCACCTCTGACTTGATTGCTTGCCCACTTTCCAGAGATGTTTAATGTCAAGATGTAATAGGCCTAATCCTGCAGTAGCCAAGCAGATATGTGAGTTTGGATTTCTTAATGTTCACTAATGGTGCTTGTCCCTCCACTTTGCTGGTGGAGACTGTAGCCCTTCATTAGCGGTGAGTTTCTGACCACAGAAATGACCTGGTTTGGTTATTTTGGGTAGTGGATCTTTCTCATCCTAGCAGTGATACTGATGTTTCTTGTAAAGCGGTCAGTGAGTGGAAGTAACGCGTAGGTGTTTCTAATAAAGTGGCCAGTCAGTTGAAATACAAGGCGAGTGTTTTTAATGAAATGACCAGTGAGTGTAAGCAAAAGGTATATGTTTTTAATAAAGTGGCCAGTGAAGGAACATATAAGGTAGGTGTTTCTAATAAAGAGTCATGTAAGTAGAATACATGGTGTCTCTAATAAAGTGGCCAATGAATGAAAGCACAAGGTTGGTGTTTCTAATAAAGTGGCCAGTGAATGAAACCAGAAGGTAGGTGTTTCTAATAAAGTGGCCAATGAATGAAAGCACAAGGTTGGTGTTTCTAATAAAGTGGCCAGTGAATGAAACCAGAAGGTATGTGTTTCTAATAAAGTGGCCAGTGAATGAAACCATAAGGTAGGTGTTTCTAATAAAGTGGCCAGTGAATGAACACAGAAGGTAGGTGTTTCTAATAAAGTGGCCAGTGAATCAACACAGAAGGTAGGTGTTTCTAATAAAGTGGCCAGTGAATGAACATAGAAGGTAGGTGTTTCTAATAAAGTGGCCAGTGAATGAACACAGGAGGTAGGTGTTTCTAATAAAGTGGCCAGTGAATGAACACAGAAGGTAGGTGTTTCTAATAAAGTGGCCAGTGAATGAAACCAGAAGGTAGGTGTTTCTAATAAAGTGGCCAGTGAATGAAACCAGAAGGTAGGTGTTTCTAATAAAGTGGCCAGTGAATGAACACAGAAGGTAGGTGTTTCTAATAAAGTGGCCAGTGAATGAACACAGAAGGTACGTGTTTCTAATAAAGTGGCCAGTGAATGAACACAGAAGGTACGTGTTTCTAATAAAGTGGCCAGTGAATGAACACAGAAGGTAGGTGTTTCTAATAAAGTGGCCAGTGAATGAACACAGAAGGTAGGTGTTTCTAATAAAGTGGCCAGCGAATCAACACAGAAGGTAGGTGTTTCTAATAAAGTGGCCAGTGAATGAAACCATAAGGTAGGTGTTTCTAATAAAGTGGCCAGTGAATGAACACAGAAAGTACGTGTTTCTAATAAAGTGGCCAGTGAATGAACACAGAAGGTAGGTGTTTCTAATAAAGTGGCCAGTGAATGAAACCATAAGGTAGGTGTTTCTAATAAAGTGGCCAGTGAATGAACACAGAAGGTAGGTGTTTCTAATAAAGTGGCCAGTGAATGAAACCATAAGGTAGGTGTTTCTAATAAAGTGGCCAGTGAATGAACACAGAAGGTAGGTGTTTCTAATAAAGTGGCCAGTGAATGAACACAGAAGGTACGTGTTTCTAATAAAGTGGCCAGTGAATGAACACAGAAGGTAGGTGTTTCTAATAAAGTGGCCAGTGAATGAACACAGAAGGTAGGTGTTTCTAATAAAGTGGCCAGCGAATCAACACAGAAGGTAGGTGTTTCTAATAAAGTGGCCAGTGAATGAACATAGAAGGTACGTGTTTCTAATAAAGTGGCCAGTGAATGAACACAGGAGGTAGGTGTTTCTAATAAAGTGGCCAGTGAATGAACACAGAACGTAGGTGTTTCTAATAAAGTGGCCAGTGAATGAACACAGAAGGTAGGTGTTTCTAATAAAGTGGCCAGTGAATGAAACCAGAAGGTAGGTGTTTCTAATAAAGTGGCCAGTGAATGAACACAGAACGTAGGTGTTTCTAATAAAGTGGCCAGTGAATGAACACAGAAGGTTGGTGTTTCTAATAAAGTGGCCAGTGAATGAACACATAAGGTAGGTGTTTCTAATAAAGTGGCCAGTGAATGAACACAGAACGTAGGTGTTTCTAATAAAGTGGCCAGTGAATGAACACAGAAGGTAGGTGTTTCTAATAAAGTGGCCAGTGAATGAACACAGAAGGTAGGTGTTTCTAATAAAGTGGCCAGTGAATCAACACATAAGGTAGGTGTTTCTAATAAAGTGGCCAGTGAATGAACACAGAAGGTAGGTGTTTCTAATAAAGTGGCCAGTGAATGAACACAGAAGGTAGGTGTTTCTAATAAAGTGGCCAGTGAATGAACACAGAACGTAGGTGTTTCTAATAAAGTGGCCAGTGAATGAACACAGAAGGTAGGTGTTTCTAATAAAGTGGCCAGTGAATGAAACCATAAGGTATGTGTTTCTAATAAAGTGGCCAGTGAATGAACACAGAAGGTAGGTGTTTCTAATAAAGTGGCCAGCGAATCAACACAGAAGGTAGGTGTTTCTAATAAAGTGGCCAGTGAATGAACATAGAAGGTACGTGTTTCTAATAAAGTGGCCAGTGAATGAACACAGGAGGTAGGTGTTTCTAATAAAGTGGCCAGTGAATGAACACAGAAAGTAAGTGTTTCTAATAAAGTGGCCAGTGAATGAACACAGAAGGTAGGTGTTTCTAATAAAGTGGCCAGTGAATGAACACAGAAGGTAGGTGTTTCTAATAAAGTGGCCAGTGAATGAACACAGAAGGTAGGTGTTTCTAATAAAGTGGCCAGTGAATGAACACAGAAGGTAGGTGTTTCTAATAAAGTGGCCAGTGAATGAACACAGAAGGTAGGTGTTTCTAATAAAGTGGCCAGTGAATGAACACAGAAGGTAGGTGTTTCTAATAAAGTGGCCAGTGAATGAACACAGAAGGTAGGTGTTTCTAATAAAGTGGCCAGTGAATGAACACAGAAGGTAGGTGTTTCTAATAAAGTGGCCAGTGAATGAAACAAGAAGGTAGGTGTTTCTAATAAAGTGGCCAGTGAATGAACACAGAAGGTAGGTGTTTCTAATAAAGTGGCCAGCGAATCAACACAGAAAGTACGTGTTTCTAATAAAGTGGCCAGTGAATGAACACAGAAGGTAGGTGTTTCTAATAAAGTGGCCAGTGAATGAAACAAGAAGGTAGGTGTTTCTAATAAAGTGGCCAGTGAATGAACACAGAAGGTAGGTGTTTCTAATAAAGTGGCCAGTGAATGAACACAGAAGGTACGTGTTTCTAATAAAGTGGCCAGTGAATGAACATAGAAGGTAGGTGTTTCTAATAAAGTGGCCAGTGAATGAAACAAGAAGGTAGGTGTTTCTAATAAAGTGGCCAGTGAATGAACACAGAAGGTAGGTGTTTCTAATAAAGTGGCCAGTGAATGAACACAGAAGGTAGGTGTTTCTAATAAAGTGGCCAGTGAATGAACACAGAAGGTAGGTGTTTCTAATAAAGTGGCCAGTGAATGAACACAGAAGGTAGGTGTTTCTAATAAAGTGGCCAGTGAATGAACACAGAAGGTTGGTGTTTCTAATAAAGTGGCCAGTGAATGAACACAGAAGGTAGGTGTTTCTAATAAAGTGGCCAGTGAATGAACACAGAAGGTAGGTGTTTCTAATAAAGTGGCCAGTGAATGAACACAGAAGGTAGGTGTTTCTAATAAAGTGGCCAGTGAATGAACACATAAGGTAGGTGTTTCTAATAAAGTGGCCAGTGAATGAACACAGAAGGTAGGTGTTTCTAATAAAGTGGCCAGTGAATGAAACCAGAAGGTATGTGTTTCTAATAAAGTGGCCAGTGAATGAAACCAGAAGGTAGGTGTTTCTAATAAAGTGGCCAGTGAATGAACACAGAAGGTAGGTGTTTCTAATAAAGTGGCCAGTGAATGAACACAGAAGGTAGGTGTTTCTAATAAAGTGGCCAGTGAATGAAACCAGAAGGTAGGTGTTTCTCATAAAGTGGCCAGTGAATGAAACCAGAAGGTAGGTGTTTCTCATATAGTGGTCAATGAGTGGAAGCGCAAAGTTGGCGTTTCTAATAAAATTGACAGTAAGTAAACATACAAGGCAAATCTTTCTAATAAAGTGGCTAAAGTTTAAAACTTGACTAAAAGAAAAAAAAAGTTGTATTTTAATACAGCATGTTTCAAATGTTGAACTGACTAGTGAACTATAAACCTGGGCTGCATTAATTTGCGGGGAAGTGTTTTATGACACAGGTACACTACAAACCTCCATTACTGGCTTGGCAAAATACCTGGTTCATTTTAAGGCTACTGGTGTCTTTAATCTCATAACTATGAGTGAAACTGCCGTTCAAAGACACAACACACTGAAAGGTTATTCTTGTTCCTTTACCCGTCATTCTCCTGTGCGTTTATGTTGACTGACAGTGTAAAGGTTTGTTAATAGCACGTTTTAACTGGCATCCCTCATTACTTGCCTGCGCCACACATGCTGTCAGTGTAGGAGTCATGCAGGTGATTGACACACAGAGTGAATCTGTCACTTGGGGTCGTGGAAGCGTTCGCCTCGTCTTGTCTCCTTTGCAGACTTTCACAAAGCCTGCCCACGACGCCTCGGATCGCAGGAAGCTTTTGAAGCGTCTCAGTTTTAATGCGCTCTTTGAAAGGCCCGGCTCTGATACACAGCCGTCTGCATTTGAAACCCGCCGAAGCAACAAAGGCTGTAATATTACAGTCTACCACGGTCTGGCCAAGGCGCGGTAATTGAGATTATTTGAAATGTGAGACACAAACATGTTTAGGGATGAGAAGCTTTGTCAGTCCAACTTTTGGTGTACCTCATAACCTGTTCGCTGCAATTATTATTTATTTATGCAATGGAGCAATAATAATCTGCAGTAGCAAGAAAAGGAACAAACTGTAGCAGAACTATTTGCATCAAATGCTAAAGTTGGTCAGGTGCTAATTAAAATTATAGAGATGAAATCATGGCCTCATTAATCATCCGAACATATAAGGTAGGTGTTTCTAATAAAGTGACCAGTGAGCGAACATACAAGGTGTTTCAAATAAAGTGACCAGTGAGTACACACAAGGTAGGTGTTTCTAATAAAACGGCAAATGAGTGGAAGTACAAAGTAGGTGTTTCTAACAAAGTGATCAGTGAGTTGATGTACAAGGTTGGTGTTTCTAATAAAGTGGCCTGTGAGTGAACATACAAGGTGTTTCTGATAAAGTGGCTAATGAGCTGAAGTGCAGGGTAAGTGAGTCACAACGTAGGTGTTTCCAATAAAGTGGCCAGTGAGAGAACATACAAAGTAGGTGTTTCTAATAAAGTGGTCAGTGAGTGGAAGTACAATGTTGTTGTTTCTAATAAAGTGGCCAATGATTGAAAATACAAGGGAGGAGTTTCTAGTAAAAAGGCCAATGAGCAGAAGTGCAAGGTAGGTGTTTCTAATGTGATCAGTGCTGTAGAAGTACAAGTGTTTCTAATAATGTGGCCAGTCCCTATAGTAAAGTGGCATGAGAAGCAACAAATGAATATACTTTATATACATGTAGGCTAAAAACCTACTTGTTTAGTCAAACCTTTGGTAATTAGTTTTTCCTGTTTGATGAAAGGTGCAGATCCGCTGCTCTCACACACTCACTCAGGTTTGTTGACAGTGGAGTGGAGGGGCACTAATGTTTCAGGGAGCCCTCATGTGTCTCTTACCTTCTGGCTCTCCCTATACTTAGGCTGTAATATCTAGACCTGCTGGAGTATCTACTGCTCTGTTACCACTGTAAACTGTAATCAGTCACTCTTTACAGAACTGACTCTGTGTGTTTCCTTTCTCTTTGCTGAGTTGCCCATTCTGAGGGTTTGATGTTGTTTCTTCTTCTGCCTTGATCGAGTGTCCACCGCTCGCCAGCCCTCTGGACTGGTTTGACCACCATGGAGCTTCTTGCTGTACAACGCTGTGCAAACCTCACCTGCATAAATTGACCCTTCTGATGATGCTGCTCCACAGTCTCAAACTATTATATAACCATTGCTTCATCTGCTTTTCCCTGTTTTTGTATTCTAATATTTTATACTAATGCTCTTTGCTCTCTCTTTGTCGACCGGAGGAGAATGGGTTCCCCTTCTGAGTCTTGGTTCCTCTCAAGGTTTCTTCTTCTTACTCTTAGGGAGCTTTTACTTGCCACTGGCGTTGCTCAAGGGGGCTTGAATCCAGATTTTCCTGTAATGCTACTTTGTGACAACAGCTGTCGTAAAAAGTGCTATATAGATAAATTTTGACTTTGACCAAAAAGAGGACTTTTATTTTGAAAAATGAGTCTCTATTATCTTTAGTAGTCCCTGTTGATATCACGTAAAACTTCATGAATGCATAAATGCTTTGTGAATGTTGATTTAAATATTCATTAACATGTTATGGAGTGTTTATGTAAGACATAAGTGTTACTAATAAGTGAAGGATGCCCCCAGCACTGTGCTTGCTTTGGTATCCCCGTCCATAAAGCCCCTTCAACATAACCATTTATCTCCCATGTCAATTATATGCTCTATCTTAGGTTTTTTCAGTTCCTAAGCATGACATGTGCAGTGGAGCATTTCTTTTTGACTGCCAGTCATAGAAAGTTCAATAAATTTGTGGAGGATGTTGTCAGTTTTGTGTAAACAATTGCTTTAACACTGTTCGAATAAGCTCCATGCCAGAGACACTCGGCGGCCCCCTGGCTCCGTCTGTCTCTGGGTCTTTGCTCTGGCATGATTGACGGGTGGAATATGCATGTCATCATGGTCCTGGATCAGAACGGCAGATTCGCCGGAGGACGTGTGGTGTCATCTTGTCTGACCCCACCTGCGCTCTCTCTCTCTCTCTCTCTCTCTCTCTCTCTCCACATCCATTATCTCATGCAAGGACATGCAGGAGTCACTCAATGCATCTGTGTTGTTGTGGCTTTTCACCTTTGAGGACATCGAAGTCATTCTTGTCATGATAGCCATGGAAAAGCTTGTGCTGAGTGACCGAAGAAGCCTTTCCTTCCATCCAGATGACAGACACTATAATAAAGTACAATATTTCACCTCCGTAACATCAACAAGCAAAGCTAGCTGACAGTTTTCAGTGAGCTACGCAAGCGAACAGCCCGCATGATCTGTCTCATTTTGCCTCTTTTTCCTCAGCACTGCAAGTAAAAATATCTAAAAAGGGCTCACAGTAAAGTGAAGAGTGGCTTTTCACTTTGCTGCGTTTCACTGCAAGGCCATGAAAATAATATCAAAGCTGCCAGTCTGATGACTTCTCTCCTCCAGAGCCCCGACAGATGAGTGGAGATATTGTCCTCAGCTCTGTCTCTGAGAGAGAAGTCGACTGCACAAGCCGCTGTAGCTCATCCTGCTGCTGCTCCTCAATCCATTCTGGCTCCTGGATGACCCAGATACCAAACACACTCATGAAGCAGCGCAGAGCGGAGATGATTGAGGCGCTGAGAAACTCCACCCTGTCTGCCCCCGACACCCCCCCCCCCATCTCTGGATTACTTTCTCTCTTTCCTTCCCTTTTCTTTCTCTCCAATGCTTTCTGTCTTTCTAACCTATTGTCTCTCTCTTGCTTTATCTCTCCAACGCTTACTCTCTTTCTCTCATTTTCTCTCTGCAACACTCTTTCCCTTGTTTTCTCTTCTCTCTCTCTCTCTCTCTCTCTCTCTCTCTCTCTCTCTCTCTTTCTCTCACACAGACTATGTTTAAGTCCATATCTCTTTCCCTTTGTAATGCTTTACTCTCTTTATTTTATCTCCAGCAAAAACAGTGATTTATGATCAGACTTGACGGGTTTGGTCTGATTAAAATAAGCCCTGGTGCGATTGCTCTGTTAGTGTGGATCGTTAGAGCAAATGAGACCACTGCCATCTGAACTCTGGTACGCACCAAATAAGCGGTCCGAGACCCCCAAGCAAGTCAGTCTTTGTTCGCTTCAAAACAAACGGATGCATTTCATTTGAAGTATGAACGCAATACAGTCCAAAGATATTTGAGCCGACCAAAGACAGAGCAAACCGTCGTCTCCTTCATCATCTCTTTTTAAGTTGAATCAGGAATTCTAGAGCAATAAGTTTGGTTTTCAAAATGAGGCAGAGGCGCCTTCGAGTCATTCCTCCATATTGTAGCATGTTCAAAATTTTGGAGCATTATTTCTGCAGCATCTATTCACTGGCACTCTTATGGACTCTTACTGTGAATGAGGCTAGTTGACTGGCAGCTTTCTGTTAGATCAGGAGATAACAGTCAGTATAAAACTGAGTGCGTTTTCACCAGCACCTAGAAGGCTGGGTCCTCTGTTTGAGCTCCTGGACAGGGTGCTCTGAGGGCTGGGTCCTCTATTTGAGCTCCTGGACTCTGCGTTCAGAGTGTCTGCGTTCAGAGTGCTCACACAGTGCTCTGAAAACAGTGCTCAGGTGCTTTGTTCGAGCTCCTGGACAGAGCGCTCAGAATGCTGGGTCCTCTGTTCGAGCTCCTAGACAGAGCGCTCAGAATGCTGGGTCCTCTATTGGAGCTCCTGGACAGTGCACTCAGAATGCTGGGTCCTCTATTGGAGCTCCTGGACAGAGCGCTCAGAGGGCTGGGGTTTCTGTTCACCCAGGCTCGGTTTTTACTTTTGGCTGTAGATACTCAAAAGCTCAGCATTGTAAATGTATTACATGGAAGTCCATCAGGTTGGTGTCTGAAGGGCAGGAGGTGGGTGTTTTAAAATTGTTGGAACTGTGCCTTACAGTTGATTTTTTTTTGTCAAAGCACTCATAATATTTCTGTTTTTGAGAAAAAGTGATGTGATGGTCAAAGTGCTGTATCTGTTAGTGATAAGGATGTGATAGTATTTCATTGGTGGATCTTCTTTTTTCTTTAGGGATCCTCATTATTATTAATATACAACCCCAATTCCAATGAAGTTGGGACGTTGTGTGAAACATGAATAAAAACAGAATACGATGATTTATAAATCCTTTTCAACCGATATTCAATTGAATACACTATAAAGATATTTAATGTTCAAACGGATAAACTTTATTGTTTTTTGTCTCCGATGTTATATTTTGTGCTTCATAATGCGCCACACATTTTCAATGGGAGACCGGTCTGGACTGCAGGCAGGCCAGTCTAGTACCCACACTCTTTTACTACGAAGCCACGCTGTGGTAACACGTGCAGAATGTGGCTTGGCATCATCTTGCTGAAATAAGCAGGATGTCCCTGAGAAAGACGCTGCTTGGATGGCAGCAGATGTTGCTCCAAAACCTGTATGTACCTTTCAGCATTAATGGTGCCTTTGAGGCTGGCTTTTGAACTTTGCGCTGAAAACAATCCGGACAGTCCTTTTCCTCTTTGGCCCGGAGGACACTACGTCCATGATTTCCAAAAACAATCTGAAATGTGGACGCGTCAGACCACAGGACACTTTTCCACTCTGCGTCAGTCCATCTCAGATGAGCTCGGCCCAGAGAAGCCGGCAGCGTTTCTGGGTGGTGTTGATATGTGGCTTCGCTTTGCATGGCAGAGTTTTAACTTGCACTTGTAGATGGAGCGACGAACTGAGTTCCTTGACAGTGGTTTTCCGAAGTGTTCCTGAGCCCATGTGGGAATATCCGTTACAGAATGATGTGGGTTTTTAATGCAGTGCCGCCTGAGGGATCGAAGGTCACGGGCATTCAGTGTTTTCTGCCTTGCTGCTTACTTGCAGAGATTTCTCCAGATTCTCTGAATCTTTTGATGATATTATGGACTGTAGATGATGAAATCCCTAAATTCCTTGCAATTGCACGTTGAGAAACGTTGTTCTTAAACTGTTGGACTATTTGCTCACGCAGTTGGTCACTAAGTGGTGACCCTCGCCCCGTCCTTGCTTGTGAACGGCTGAGCCTTTCAGAGATGCTCCCTTTATACCCAATCATGACCCTCACCTGTTTCCAATTAACCTGTTCACCTGTGGAATGTTCCAAACAGGTGTTTTTTGAGCATTCCTCAACTTTCCCAGTCTTTTGTTGCCCCTGTCCCAACTTCTTTGGAACGTGTTGGAGGCATCAAATTCAAAATGAGTGAATATTTAGAAAAAACAAAAAATGTATCTGTTTGAACATTAAATATCTTGTCAATTCAATTGTGTTCAATTGAATATCGGTTGAAAAGGATTTGCAAATCATCGTATTCTGTTTTTATTTATGTTTTACATAACGTCCCAACTTCATTGGAATTGGGGTTGTAACAATTGGCTTTTTTCTTTACTCTAACATATACAATCTCTTAATCAATAGTGCTTTAATGAAGGGGATAAAAGTCTCTGTCTCTCACTCTTTCTCACTTTCTCTCTCTCTCTCTCTCTCTCTCTCTCTCTCTGTCTTTCTCTGTCCCTCTCTCAAATTCAAATTTCAAATTCAAAGAAGCCTTTTTGGTATGACTGTTCTGAGCACAATGTTGCCAAAGCCATTACAATTGAACTCATAGCTGTACATACTTTGTAGAACTAAAAACAGATATACAATTAATAATAGAAATAATGATATTAGTCATATTGAAATAATAGCAACAGTATTAAAATAAAGTAAATAAATAACTGAAAACATCATCATCATCATCATCATCGTATTTAACCGCTTAGTCCAGATAGGGTCACAGTAGCAGTTGAGAGAGCAGAGAATCCCAGATGACCCTGTCCCCCACAACTTCCTCCACCTCATTCCCGGGGACCCCAAGCCACTCCCAGGCCAACTTGGAGATATAATCCCTCCAGCAGGTCCTAGGATGACCCTGGGGTCTTGTCCTGGTAGGCTGTGCCTGGTACACCCCCACTGGGAGGCATCCATGGGGTAGCTGACAATTGGATTTGGATCAGATGCCCGAACCACCTCAGCCGACTCCTCTCAATGCGGAGGAGTAGCAGTGCGACTCTGAGCTCCTTCTGGATGACTGAGCTCCTCACCCTATCAAATAGAGTGTAGCCCGCCACCCTGCGACGAAAGCTCATTTTCACTGATTGTATTAGCGATCTCGCTCTTTCAGTCATTACCTACAGCTCATGCAGGTGAGGGTCGGGATGCAGACCGACTGGTAAACACCACTACAGTCGCTACAGTGACTTCATTATTGCCGCCACCTGTCCCAGCCTGTGGCTGATCTCACAGTCCCTCTCCCCATCACTTGTGAACCAGATACTTAAACTCCCCCTCCTGGGGCAAGTCCTTTCCCCTTACCTGGAGTGGGCATGCCATCCTTTTCCAAGACCATGGACTCAGACTTGGAGGTACTGATCCACATACCAACTGCTTCACACTCAGCTGGAAACCACTCCAGTGAGAACTGGAGGCATCCACCCTCTGGCCTCCACACATAATGCCATGCTGACCTCAGCTACGCCTTGACACTCTGTCCATGAATATCACAAACAGGAGGGGAAACAGGGCACAACCCTGGCGAAGTCCAACACTAACACTGAAAGAGTCTGACTTAATGCCGAGTATACAAACACAGCTCTCACTCCGGGAGTATGGAGATTGAATGGCCTGGAGTAGTAGCCCTGGCACCCCATATTCCCGGAGGACCTCCTACAAGATATCTCAGGGAACACAGTTGTAAGCTTCTCCAAATCCACAAACACATGTAGATTGAGTTGGCAAACTCCCATGCCCCCCAAAAACCTGTGTGACGGTGAAAAGCTGGTCCATTGAATCTGCATCGTTTCTCCTCAATCTGAGGTTCAACTATTGGTTGAAGCCTCCTTTCCAGCACCTTGACATAGACTTTCTCAGGGAAGCTGAGCCATGTGATACCCCAATAATTGGCAAACGCCCTCTGGTCCCCTTTATTAAAAATAGGGACCACCACACCAGTCTGCCAGTCCAAGGCTACTGTTCCCGAGGTCCATGCAATATTGCAGAGGCCATGACATCCCACAATATCCAGAACCTTAAGCATCTCCAGATGAATCTCATCCACCCCCGGTGCCTTGCCACTGAGGAGCTTGCCAACTACCTCTGTGACCTCCACCAGGGAAATGGAGCTTGACACGCCTCTGTGGTGAAGCCTCTGGCCCCAACTCCCATGAGGGAGGCATGTCTCCTGGATTAAGGAGTTCCTCAAAGTGCTCCTTCGACCAAGCGACAATATCCTCATTTGAAATCAGAAATTTGGAGTTTCTCCATCCTTGCCAAATACAGCTTCGGCGCAGCCACCCCAGATGCTCCTTAGTTGCTGGACAGTTGTCCAGAACATCCTTGAGTCCGAACAAAAGTCTTTTTCCATGGATTCACCAAACTCCTGCCATGCCCTGTATTTGGCTTCTACCACCACTGCGGCTGCCACCTTTTTTGCCTGTCGTTGTCGTTGTTGCTGAGTTGGGAGCCCTTCGGGCCATCCAGTCCCTAAAGGCCTCTTTCTTCAGCTTGACGGCCTCCATCACCACCAGTGTCCACCAGGACAACCCATTCTTGGGTTACCGCCCTGACAGGCACCCACAAGCTTTTGACTACAGCTACACCTGGCAGCTTGCCAGGTGTAGGGGTAGGTCCCAGTGACCCTCTCCTGGACAGGGTACACGATTGTCTGTGTCCGTTTTTCATGGAGTTTTGGATCAAGTTAGTCTGTGTCTTCACTCCAGACCTGTTCACTCTGGGAGACCCTACCAGGAGCATATTGCTCCCAACGACTTAGCTCTGAAGATCCCTAGAGAACACAGGCCCTTCCACCACGACAAGGCCCCAATCCAGGAAGTGTTGAAAATAAATGTTGTAAAAAAAGGTGAATAAATAAATACATAAATAAGACAAAAGACATTAAATAATAAAAATAATAACAGTGTATGTACAGTTACTTATATACAGTGAGGGTTTGGTGGGCTCAGTGGAGTGTGCTACTTATTGTCCCTCAGGCCTTGACATGTTGCCATATATTTTGCAGTGAAGCTCTGCTCAAAAGAGCTCAGTAGCGCATGCACTTCCTGAGCTGGATGAAAAGATCACACCTCCCCTCTCCGATTCTCACCACCTTCTACAGAGGCACCATAGAGAGCATACTGATCAATCTGTCTGGGAAGGAGCCTGCAGCGCTTCTGACTGGAAGTCCCTGCAGAGGGTGGTAAGGACAGCAGAGAAAATTATTGGGACTTCACTTCCTTGATTACAGGACATTGTGACAAGTCACTGTCTGACCAGAGCTAAGAACATAAACAGAGACCCCTCCCACCCCCACCATAGACTGTTCTCGCTGCTGGACTCTGGAAGGAGGTTCCGAAGTCTTTGAAGCAGAAGAGCCAGGTTCAAAAACAACTTCTTCCCACATGCCATAAGACGGCTGAACTCTAAATAACATGCTGCTCCAATTCTTTATTTTTTTGATTACTTCATACATGGGAACTCCAGTGCAATACATTCTCTTGCTCTTGTATATATACAAATTTATACATTTATAAAATGTATTTATCTGTTGATTTACATATGTTTACATATGTGTGATGCATTTAAAAAAAAAAGGTATGTTCTAAGAAAAGAGTACGTTTCCCACTCTTAGCACTGTTGCAAGGCACTGACTGTGTGAGCCTTTACTGGGTAATCGATTGGTCGATCCTGGGATCGATGTGCGATTGGTTCGGACTGACCTCGTACGCATCGTGTCTTGTTAGCTCTAAAGCTAATTCTCTACCATTCCCCCTCTCAGGGGCGTAACATATGCACTACATTGTACTTTGCACTATATTGTATTACTTATATTTTTTCTCCCTGATCTACTCTGAGCCAAGGCCATTCAATTTCATTCTAATGCTCATTGTGTTAATTTGAATGACAGTAAAGTCTAAGTCTAAGAGATGCTGTGCTGCCTTCTCCAAGGAAAATTAGTAGTTTTTCTGATTACTTTAGAATTCCAAAATTTGCGAGAATATTTGTTTTATTATTTTAATAAAAAATTCTCTTGTGCCAATTTGAATTTTTCACATGCAAGTAGAAAGTGCATCTCTCTCTCTCTCTCTCTCTCTCTCGCTCTTGCTCTCTCGCTCGCTCGCTCTCTCTCTCTCTCTCACTCTCTCTCTCCCTCTCTCTCTCTCTCTCTCCCTCTCTCTCTCCCCCTCTCTCTCTCTCTCGCTCTCTCTCTCGCTCTCAGTGGGATTACAGTTCAGGAACAGAGGAGAACATTTTGACCTGATGAATAAGTGATGAGGGCTGAAAGCGGGGTGGTGAGCTTGTTTCGCGCAGATGAATTTTTGTACACGTCTTTTTCAGTGAAACAAGTTTTTATTAAATCATTTACCTCAAAGCAGAGTGACGCTGTTCCAAATACAGCAGCACTTCGGAGTGTGAGCTTCTCAACACGCCGTGTTGAACTTTCAAAATGTGAGGCACCTGCCTGAGCGTGAACTGAAGTGCTGTTTCTGGTTCCTCTCTCTCTCCCTCTCTTTCTCTCTCTCTCTCTCTCTCTCTTTCTGTTCAGCTTGCTCTCTTATTTCACTTCTTGTATCTGTTTTTCTCTGTTTCTGTTCCTTTTTCTATCTTTTTCTCTCTTTCTCTCCCTCTCTCTCTTTAATTTAACTAAACAACATAAAGGAACTTATAATCTACGTTTATTTCTAACATTTAGAATAAGTTCTGAGACATATTTCTCAAGCCTAATTAAAGGTTAAACGTAATCAAAACCTAAAAGTTTGCTGCCTTTATGCTCAACACAGAGGTACCTTTGATTTTAATCCACTTGTAGAGTAGATAAGATCATGATAATCACATCACAACATCAGCACCATTCAGCTAACACAATAAACCCCTTGCTGATATACAGTGCCAGTTTATCGGTGTTCCTAACCAGTGATTGATAACCACGCTCTAGGGTCACTTCAGATTTCTGGAGAAATAATAAAAGAAAAAACTTTCATCTTGGTTGTAATCATGGTGTAGGTCATTCAGATGAGTTTGCATATGGTGTGGTAGCACTTGGTCAGTCTAAGATTGTTGATCTACTACAACCTAGTCAACCTAATCAGCTCCACTTACTCTATAGGTGCACTTTGTAGTTCTACAGTTAGAGCAGATGAGCTGGACAGTGAGTGGACAGTGTTTAAAAACTCCAGCAGCGCTGCTGTGTCTGATCCACTCATGCCAGCACAACACACCACCACCACGTCAGTGTTACTGCAATGCTGAGAATGAACCACCACCCAAACAGTACCTGCTCTGTGAGGGTCCATGGGGGTCCTGACCACTGAAGAACAGGGTAACAGAGTATCAGAGAAACAGATGGACTACAGTCTGTAACTGTAGAACTACAGAGACCAGCTATACAGTAAGTGGAGCTGATAAAATGGACAGTGAGCGTAGAAACAAGGTGGTGGTCATAATGTTGTGCCTGATCTGTGTATTTCTGCTTATTTATTTATTTTTATAAATATATGCTTATTCTGCAACTGATGCCTGCAACATGTTTCAACAGCTTGTGACAGGGGCAATTTATGACAAGGAAGATTGTGACACCTTGTGAAACATTTTCAAAAGATGATGCAACCGTGCTTGGATATAAATGGAGCATCAGGAAAGGAAATTTCGTCATGAGCTGAGGATGTTTGAGGCTCACCACTTTGCCAAGATGCATCAGCAAAAAATCCAAAATAACATTCCTCAGCGAGCAACTGCAAAGATTTTAGTTACTTCAACCTCTGCAGTGCATAATATTAACACGATATTCAAGGAATCCAGCGAACTCTCTGTGCATAAAAGGCAAGACTGAAAACCACAACTCACAACTAAGTGCATCAACCCCTTAAAATCCCAGGCTTATTACATAATAAGCCTTATTATCCAGTAACTACAGAGATTTTCAGTCAAACTAGATGAGCTTGTCAAATTGAGCAGTAAAACTTTGGGCCTGCTGGTGGGCCCTGGCTATTTAAAAGGTTAAAGCCAGCATGTTTCTGTGAAGGATATTACCACTTGGGCTCGGGAATATTTTGAAAAACCCCAATAAATTCTGACTGTCTCTGTATCCACAAGTGCAAGTAAAGACCGCACTATGCACGGTGGAAGTCCTTTGTCAGCAGCATCCTGAAATGCCGCCGACTTCTCTGGGCTCGAGCTAATCTGAAATGGACTGATGCCCAGTCAAAACATGTATTGTGGTCTCAAGAGTCAACCTTTCAGATTGTTTACGGAAATAAACAGAAGGCCAAAGAAGGAAAGGACCATCCGGATTGTTACAGACATCAAGTTCGAAAGCCAGCGTCTGTCATGGTATGGGGGGCATTAGTGGTCAATTTACACGTTTGCAACACGCTTCATTCTAAGCAGCATCTTTGTCAGGGACGTCCAGGCTTATTTCAGGATTTCAACGTGATAATCGGAGAGTGTGGGAGCTTGTCAGTGCCTGCAGGCCAGAGCTGTCTATTGTGATACATTATGAAAATCAAAACATGACAGCAAAGATCCCAAACGGTCGCACCGCTGACGATCTGTTTAATAGAACAATCACAAAAAATGACACTTTCAAAACGGGATCGGTTGATGTTTTCAGTCGAACAAACATGTATTCTTTTTTTTTTTACCTGATTTTCTCCCCAATTTTAGTCGTTTCCAATTCCACCCGCTACTTAGGACTCCCCCAATCACGCGATACCACCAACGCTAGGAGGGTGGGGCTTGCACAGGTTTCCTCTGAGACCTGCGAAACCAACCACCACTTCTTTTTGAACTGCCGCTTACGCAACATCACTGGACAGCCGAACGCACTCGGAGGAAAGCGCCAACCGCCAGATCTGTTAAGTCAGCTAACAGATGCCTGCGCTGACTACCATCGCACTGAGTGATGCGGGAGAAGGGTGGCCATCCTACCCACCCGGAACGAGCGAGGCCAATCGTGCTCTGTTGGACTCCCGGCTACGGACGTCTGTACCATCACCATGGATCGAACTCGAATCTCCTGATGACGGGACCAACGCTTAGACAGTTGTGCCACTCGGAAGCCCGACCAAACATGTATTAAGTGCTGTTGAAAGGAATGGTGATGTAACGTAGTGGTGAAAAAGTGTTGTGCTGGATTAAATAGCTCTCATTAAACAGAATAAGCAATGCTGAATAGGATGAATATTCTAATGGCCCTCTACTGTTTGAGTGCTTATTATATTCCAATGCTAAAATATCACAACACTTAGGTGCAGCCTCGGCAAAGCCTCATTAAGTATAAGTGGCCTGGACCAGGTTTCATGGTTGGCCCTGAAGTCAAATCTACTGCTAGTAGCTTGTCCCCATCTACTTTTCCTTTGGCACTCTACCCAGCGGCTTCCTATTTGTAGCCGCGCGCTAATTGAGATGGAAGGATTTGCAATGTAAAGTGCTTGCTCTCTAAATCCTTGCCTTTGTGTCATTTGATGAACGAGTGCAATCACTGCAAGCTACTACTTGCAAAACGCTCTTGTGCTGACAAATTAGTGGACTCTTACTCACAAAGCAGTTGCTTTTGGAAATACAAGCTTTTTAGTGGGCAGACAGAGGATCCTGGGTAACATTTACAGGGGAGATGAACAATGAAGCATTGTTTTGTTTTAGAAGAATAAACTCTAAACCTTTGATGCCTTTATTACTTCATTTTTCAATTTATGCTCCGCGACATCTCACATTCTGCGTTTGCACACTGTAAGTGGCTTTAATCTTGCTTAGGCCGAGTAATGGGATCTTGTATCTGGGAACTCAGACAAGCCTTTACGACAAAGATCTATAGTAAGAACAGTGGTGAACTGTGACTATCAGAGCTAGGCCTTCAATTTGGGCCATAAATGTCAAAACCCGGTCAAAACATGAGATTCCTCTAGGAGAATGCTAACACATGGGCACCTGTGAGCTTGTCAGCACCTTGTTAGGCCTTTACTACAGCTTCTGAAGACCTAACCAATAATAGAGATGGCCCTGCTTTCAAAATAAGAGTCCTTATGAAGGACAGATTACACACATGCATGTGTCAAAGCAACATCAGAAACAATGTTTTTTTTTTTTTATGAACCCAAGCCGTTCGGATCCAACGTTTCGTTCTGTTTCTGGTCCATTCAGACGTCTATGATCTGTGTTGCATTCATACTTCAAACAAGCCGCACCAGAATCTGTTTTGCACTAACAGGGCACTTGCACCAAGTTTCACTTCAATCAAACCAAGAGTCTGAGTCACTAACAGTCTGGTAAATTCATGCAAACAATTCCATACAGCTCTACGCTGTTGAAACCAGAGAAACTTTCCAACCCAAAATACATGGAGATGAATCATAAATGATCAAAACAGTGAAAACTAGTGCCAAATGTCTCTCATTGTTTACTTCGGGAGGCTTAGTTGCATTAAAACTAACCCCACCGTGTGGAGGCTGTACTTTAGTTCGGCTAGCTCTATCTTACTATTTACATGCTTCAGAATAATTCTATATTACAGTTATCACTAGAGTGATTAAACACCTCAGTAATTAAATAATTCGAGTTTTTTCAAGTTTTTGTTAAAGTTGAATTCTGAGATATATCTGCTCATTTGCTGTCCACATTCATGGATGACATTGCTATTGGAGCACAAGAAAAGTGTCCAGCAATATGTTCTACTTAAAAACTATTGGATTATGTAATATGCAGGCATATTAGTTTTAGAATTGACAACATATGAATGCAGGCCAATTTAAGCAAATTAAAAACAAAATAATCAAATAATCCAAACATGGGAAACAGCGGAAAAAGTGACTGCGCTTCAAAGCATGTCCTTGTAGTGACAGAAGCCACTCCTTCAGATTAGCTAAAGCTAAAGCTAACACTTGAACAAGCCAGTGTGGTGTTAGATACTGTGGAAGTCGTGTTGTCCTGTACACAACATGCTACCTCCAGGGTCCAGCTTTGCACTGTAGAGTTACTACTATATACATACATAAAGGCCTTCAACTTAAAGTTCTTGTTGCACATTGTGATGAAATACAATACAACATTATAACTACAGGCCCGTAGCCAGGGGGGATCGAGGGTTTCACCTCCACATCTAACCCATCCTTGCACCGAAACACCGCATACATATTAGTGAGCACACTTGCCTGGAGCGGTGGGCAGCCCTATTCACAGCACCCAGGGAGCAGTTGGGGGTTAGGTGTCTTGCTCAAGGACACCACAGTCATGTGCTCTCGGCTCTGGGGATCAAACTGGCGACCTTCTGGTCACAAGGCCGGTTCCCTAACCTCCAGCCCACGACTGCCTCAATTAACAATGTTCTATAACTTTAGACATCATGTTCATATGAATCCTAGTAACATAAGCAAGATAAAATTTAGCTTGCCCTCCAAGTGTTCCATGCTCTTTAACACTCCTGATTCAAATCTCCAGCTAACTATGAATTCTTTATGGCTCAAATCAGGCGTGTCGTAGTAGTAACTCCATAGTGCACAGCTGGACGCTGTAGGTAGCATGTTTTTCTAAGGTAATCTGGTTAGATTTTTACTTCTGCGCTGTATTAGATTCCTGGATTAGGCAGTGAAATCACATTACAGCATTTAATATAGTCTGGAAGTCAGAACCCGGCGTAATGCTGGGAAATGTAGCCTCGGGAGTCGGTACTCTGGTCGATCACTAAAGGAAAAGTAAGAGTGCTTACATTGATAGGCTCAAGTCACAGAAACAGGCTGTGGATTTAGCACATTCCAGTCAAAACCTGGTTAACGTCTGAAAACCTAGCCTTGGGACTACATTCGAGAGTGTCCAGACATTGCGAAAGAGCTGTAGCAGAAGGCTAGCAGTGATAACGTGTTGTTAACTGGACAGGACAGGGGCCTGTTCGCAGGCTAGTGGAAAGGCATAGCAATAGTTTCATCTCTTCTGCCGTGTGCTCAGAGATATATCTTAATGCTTTGCCCAGTGAAAGGTGTGAACAGGGCGTCTCCAAACACTATAGAAAAAGGAGATGATGTGGTAGAAAATATACACATCAGACAGTATGTACATTATTAATGCTCTGTTTTGCTAAAGGTGTAAGAGACGGTTTTTGCACCCACCTCCCAGTTTCATCTCTTTTCACAGATAAAGTAGACTCTGCACACCAACTTCAGAACACAAAGGTTTCAGCCCAGCCTTTTCACTCTCTAAAAGGCCTAATGCAACACATTGCAACCTGGCATAAAGGCTTTCATTTCATTACACTACAGCTGAAATTCTTCCGTGCTACTCTTCACTACTTCTAGCTAAAGAAAGTGTTCAAAGTGGTGCACGTACAGTATGTCTGGTGGAATAGGGCTGTATTTTGGTTTTCTCATCTTTGGGGTTGATTCACATCTCCTCAACTCTTATGCTTAAGCAGTGTATTTCACTCAAACAACTTCAGTAACTATTCTCTTTGCTGAGATTGACAAGACGGATTGTTACACAGCCATAAGAGCATTGCTGAGGTCAGGTATCGTCTCACGGGGGACAGCCCCCTGTTTCACAACGCATTCCATTCATTTAGAAATTTCACACTCAGTTTGTTTCCCAAATTTTCTCATTGTTGTCTCCAGATGTTCTCATTATGAGATCATGTATGGTCCTGTAAGACTCAGTCAGATACTCATCTTGTGAGGAGTTCTGGATAACTCCAACTGATCCCAGAGGTACTGGATGGAGCTCCAACACTCCAGAGAACAGTTGCAATGCTCCACAGCCCAATACTGAGGAATCTGTACTCCTCTAGCAGACACTTGGCATCAAGCACCTTAAGCTTATGTGCAGCTGCTTCAGAGCACCCCATTCTGTTGGTTATTGCTTCTGTTTATGTGCATTTGAACACCCATATAAGCAGTAGGTGCACCCTAAAGTAGCTGACTTCACTCAATACATGGGTGTCTGGATAGATAAGCAAAAGTAGCACTCTGTGTAGAGATTTTATTAGAGAAAAAGACCCATAAAAGGACTTGGATTTGGCCTGACAATGACACTACAGCTGCAAAATAATGTTCTCATCTACAGCTATGGCCTCTCCATGACACTGCCCCTAGAGGCCTTAGATCCTGACCTGTCTGGCTCCTGCCTGCTCTGTCTGTTCATGCATCCTCCTCTGCTTCCGCCTCTGTTCCTCGTCTTTCTTTTCTTCCATCTTTTCAATTTGTTTCTGTCCTTCAATCTGCCATGGAACAGCACGCAGCCATGCTTTTCTCTTGTTTCTTCTTCCTTTTTCTCTACCCAATTCATCCTCAGAGCTACATTTTCATGCATGTAATGACAACAGATTGACATTTCTGTGACCTCACAATGTGTGCCTTGGACATTTTGTGCGCTGGGCACCTTCTAGTGAGCAGGGACAGGAGTGCTGGTGCTACAAAATCCACATAAATGAGGTAGCCCAAGGCAGTTTTTGGTATTTTTGTGAAAACGCAAGTCTCTGAAGATTAGAAGCTCAGCGCATCATCTGAGCTCACCACACACATTCTGCTCATTTTGTAGTTCCACCAGCATTAGGCACAAACAAAATGTGTGCTGCAAATAGGCAGCAATTACACTGGCACAATCAACGGTGTCTTTAATAATTATAGTTATGACAGCAGTAGACGAGTATGATTACTTACAGAAGTGAGTTTAATTTGAGGCTACATCCAGTGACTCATAACCAGCTCCACAGAAAGATGTAAACCTCTAAATGCTGAAAACTCATGCTTCAGTGTTTCCAAAGCCGCACAAAGCAATGTAAGTCACAGATGTGCCATTTTATTGTCTTATTGCATTTTACACACTCGATTTTGTTGAACAGGCTGTTCTCCACCTAATTTGCTGCAGTTTAGTAGACATTACTGTAAAGAGAATGTAGCAAATACTTGCTGATTTTGGGTTTGCATGTTGCAAACCTCGCTTTCTTCTTTTGAAGCATTCTTGGAAATGATCTTTGTACAAATGTTTGATGTATTTACCTATTTGTAGTCAGCTCCACAAGTAGAACCCGGTTCCAGTCCAGCAGCATCGACCAAACTCAAACTACAGGTGCTTACATTTTTTTGGTAGATGAAAAACAAAAGTCGTTCTTCTGCCACATCTTCCAAACAGCGTGTTGCCATGGATTGGGAAATCTGGGAAATAAACTGGGAAATAAAATGGAAATAAGTAAAAGAAATAACATTAAGTCCGGTTTAATATAGAAAACATGGCCGTGGACCGATGCATCACCCTGTAATGCCTGAAATAATCATTTGAAAGTCAGAGGTGTCAGGTCTCATTTTTGTGGACATCATTTGGTCCACATCGTCCAGCTTTACGTATTAATGTCACAGACACAGGCTCAAATGCCTGCCCATGCTATGTGAAGCGACCTTGGGTTTGTGAAAGGCGCTATATAAATGTAATTTAATACTATTATTATTATTATTAATAATAAACGGTAGGTCTGACTCAATGTTTAGGTCTCAAATGCAAAATCAACATTATCTTGATGAAGATATGATGACCATAGCAGGTAATTCACTTACATTCTTGTATTCTGAGTCACTCAGTCAGCAGATTCAGGTTCTGAAATGCATCAGCCAAATAGATCCCTCAGGATTTCCTTTCCTTTTGATCACAATCAATCCAAGAGTACCTCACTGGGCATGAGGTTTCTCATGGCTTTTTCCTTCCTTTAACTGCCCACCGGCACCTTTTCATCCTCCTCCATCCCAAAGTCCACCTCTTTCATCACAATCCCTTCTTTTTCCAACCGTTTTTTCCCTCTCAGTGAATCTTACTTCTTTCTGCCTTCCCAATCACTCTCTTTACCCCCCCCCCCAACCCAACCCCTTCTCTACTCATTGCCAGCTCTTTCCCTTTCATCCCATCCCATTCCTGGTCTTCAGACTCTGCTCCCTCCAGCATAGTCACATCCAGCCTCAAGCTACACCATCTTCACTACACTTCCAGTCTTCCCTTCTGCCTTCTTATTACCTTCTTCTGCTTTTGATCCATTCTGGCCTACAATAAACTTCATCTTAGCTTTGTCTTCGAAGATTTTTCAGTTATTCCTCTCATGTTGTATCTGCCCTTCTGCTTCTAATAAGCCTAAAATTGTCACCTGACTACTGGCTGAGGAAGAGACAGAGGTCTTTATTATATTACCTTTCACTTCTGCTATCAGCTGTGTTAAACCCACTGGGCCTCGAACACCAATATGTTCCTCAGTTTCTTCTTAAATTTGTTCTTGAGAAAGATCCTAAGATAAAATTTAAGCCAGATTCATGACATGTTCTTAAACCACAGAAATGTTCACACCTTTGTGCTCTTGAGTGTGTTTACATTCTGTTCCTACCTAAGAACAAAGCCCAAATAAGAAAACATTGGTGAATGTCAGAATCCCAGAAAGCGGGCTTTAAGAAGAAATTTCTTCTTAAGAACAGTTCGTGAATGAGGCCCATTGAGATTACACTGTTAGAAAAGAAGGTTCTGTGCAGGTACATTTTACGTTTATCAAACTATCAAACTAACAATGTTCCCTCAAAGGTACGACAGGGGTTTTATGGCCCAAATGTGCACCTTGAATACATTTTTCCTAGTGAAAAGTACAAATTTGTGCCTTTTCATAAGCTAATGCTTTAAAACAGAACAAAAAAATAAGAGTCTGGAGATGAGACCGGGGGTGGATAAAATATTTCAATGGCTTATGGTACAATTATGTTCCCTGACTAAATGTACCCTTGAAGATACCACCCCAGTGACAAGAAGGGTACTACCCCATAGAGAGTACCGTATCTTTTTATTTTTTCTTTCTTTCTGAGAGAGTAAAGCCCCCATCTGACCCAAATCACTGACTTTAAAACTGACCTGACCAGGTCTGTCTGGAACTGCAAAATCCTGAACCCAACCTAAACCTAGTTGTAAGCATTTACAGAGGTGGATTATCTCAGACATGATTGCACAGAATGGTGCTTTGCTACTAAAAGCTTTGGCTGGGTGACAGAAAATACCATGCTGGTATAATGCTGGTAGTTTACACATCTGTAATACACTAACCATATTTATTATCAGTATATTTTTGTGGAATGGCCAGCTAACAGTATCCACTCACCATGTACCCATTCTTGAGGCTTGAGGCAGGTAGCAGATCTCTAACTGGCATAACATGTAAATGGTCCGTAAAGAAGCTTCACTTTATTGACCTCTGATCCTCACTGCTCTACTACACCCTCATCAATACACTTGTACCCATTCCTGATTTTTGCTCTGCTTTACCTCCAACAATCATGCGATTTTGTGACATGATAATGGAAGGATAACATTTCATCTCAGCAAAGCTACAAAGGTAAATTTTTCATTCAATCAAGCTGTTTGATGAACATGACTGTGAACATGACCAGTGCACAAAGCAAAGTCCATAAAGACATGGATGAGCGAGTTTGGTGTGAATGAACTTGCCTGGCCTCAATGACCTCAATGACCAGTCCTGACCTCAATCCGATCCCAACTTTGGGATGAATTAGAGCGGAGACTGTGAGCCAGGCCTTCTCGTCCAACATCCAACTCACAAATGAAGAATGTTCAAAAATTCCCATAAACACACTCTTAAACCTTGTGGAAAGCCTTTCCAGGAGAGTTGAAGCTGTTATAGCTGCAAAGGGTGGGTCGACATCAGATTAAACCCTATTGATTAAAAATGGGACGTCACTCAAGTTCATATGCGTGTGAAGGCAGACAAGCGAACACCTTTTGTAAATATAGTATATGCCGAACTCACTGTTTCAGCTGTCGTCTCACGTCTGTCCCCTCCTCTGGGAACTATGGTTAAATTTTATATGGTTTCATAGTTCTTTCAGAATTTAATATTTCACTGCTACAACTATAAAACGTAAACACATTACTAAATTCAGTCAAATAAACAAAATGTACAGATGGCTCCATCAACCGCTGTCCTGCATTCCCTCATGTTTGGCATTTGTTTAGACATTCATCTTGTCTTTGACTTCAAGAGTAGCCCAAGGTTTCTGACACCATGCCTGAAGCCCTGTTCTGGATATGACTGCTTAACCTTCATCTTCATCTGCCTATCTCCTTTCTGTCCTTGCTCTGTTTTCTTCAGAGATGAAGGCCCTCTTAAACTCTTTGAAATTCCTCAGTGTCCTGACAGACTTCCTTCAAGCTTGCTTTATTATATGAAGTTTTACCTTCTCCTTAACTTTTTTCAACTCCATCTAATCTAGCAAAGTCCCAGTCATCTCTTCAGGGTTAGTTGGCTGTGCCATTCACATTATACCTGCTTATTTTCTCCACATCTCATCATTAGACCCTTTGCTACAAGGCACTATCTCTCTGGAGGACCCTTGCCTCATGGGAATTCAATAATCCACCATTATTTTCATGATTGTCTATTTAATTTATCCTCAGGCCCGAGGACTTGCATCTCTTTATTAAACCCAGCCTTGTTTATTGGGTGGTTTCTGTAGCGTTTGCTGGTTCACCTCTTCCTGACTGACTCTGTTCTCCCGACCCTTGAGTCTGTCGAATCTTCACCCATGTGAAAGTTATCTGCCATTCTTTAGGGGCGTAAATGGATAAAGTGTTTAATCCACTCTGATAAGTCAGCATCCATGCGCATCAGTTCTCGGGTCTCTTGTTAAGATTGGTGCAGCTCCCTCTGCATCTTGTCGAGAACTCCCGGATTACAACCGGATTACAGCTTCTTGAGAATCGGCCATCCGGAGCACACCACAGTTATGAACTGCCATAGTCATAATGAAACCTTGTGATTTTTCTTTCATTATATTTTTACACCATTTGCTTTTCTTTTCATTACATGCACATTTCATAGCCAATGAACCCATTCAAATTCTGCAAATCAAACCCTTAACGTTTACATCAAGTTACAGGCATTCCAACTGAAAAAAACACATCTTAAACACTGTATGTGACCTATTTGTGTGATAAATTTATAACAGTAAATGAATCCGAGCATGTATAATTGACACCTTGCACATCAAATGTAATTTATTTATTTTTTTGTGAAGTTTGCATGTTCTCCCTGTGTCTGTGTGGGTTTCCTCCGGGTACTCTGGTTTCCTCCCATAGTCCAAAGACATGCAGTCAGGTCCTTTGAACATGGTAAATTGCCCCTGGGTGTGAGTGAATGTGTTCGCCTGCCCTGCGCTGGACCGGCAACCTGTCCAGGGTGTATCCTGCCTTCCACCCAATGTCAGCTGGCACAGGCTCCAGCACCCCCCCCCCCGACCCTGAGGGAGAAGCGGCTTGGAAGGTGTGTGTGTTTTTTTTGCATGCCAACATTATTTATTCACCCACTATTTGTGACATGAACTAACTCACCAATCCCAGTTGTCTCTGGCATTGAAACTGGCTCTTTCTCAGAACTTTTCCTCAAAAGGGATGAAAACAAACGTTTGAAATTGGCTCAAATGGGGCCCAAACTGGGCCTCAAACATCCAAGTTATATGTAGAAACATTCAAACGTTTCCAAAGTGAAAAGTAACTGCTGAGAAATCACATCTGTCTTTGTCTTCAAGTCTAGCCTAAACCCTACCTTTTTCTCCAAGCTTTCGGTAATTATTTTTTTTAGATAAAATTTGCTGATCTGGGGCTTCATGGTCATAGAGTATTCACTCACATGCACCCATTCAGGTTTGTTGACAGTGGAGCTAAGGGGTGCTGACATCTCAGGGAGGCTCGTGTCTCTGTTACCGTTCTGGTTTCTCTCTTTTAGTTTGGCTGTAATACCTAGGCCTGCTGGAGTCTTAATACTGTAAACTGTAATCAGTCACTCTTTACAGAACTGAGCCTCTGTTTCTTCAGTGAGCTGAACAGCTGCCCATCCTGTGGGCCGGATGCTGTTGCTTCTTTTGCCTTTTATTGCATACCCACTGCTCGCCAGCCGTCTGACCACCATGGAGCTTCATGTTGTACAATACCTGGCATGCGTTATTCAAATACATCACATTTTTTGGGAATCCTTGTGGTTTCAACCAATCCTAACTGGTACCTACTGATTAATAGATAAATAAGACAACTAAGTTAAGCGTTACTTTCTGTAATTGAACAAAATTGTAAAGAAAACAGTGGCTCTATCGTCACTGAGTGCAGAATAGTTACTAGAGACAAGTTAACTCTTTCAGGCAGAGGAAAAGGGGCCAAATGCAGGTACAGCATCTAACCAGATAGCAGGCAATTTGGTTAGTGTTTGTGTAATAAACTGTAATGATGATTTGAAGGTAGTTACTATAGATATGTGGGTGCAATATGATATTTGGCTTCCTAGCTAACAAAGCAACCAATAAGAAAGCATTTCAAAACAGCTTGCTCTCCAAAAATGTATCCCAAAGCAGTTGTAGTTCCTTTCACCTTCAGAAGGGGTTTTTTTTCCTTCCAGGTAGGCATGTTTACATCAGATGACTTCATTTTAGGCGGATTGTCCTTTTAACAGATTTAAGCTTGTCCTATAAAGTTACTCTTCCTGACAGATGTTGTCATAGCAATTCCCCAGTAACTGCCATTAGCATCACCTGCCCATCCTTCTAGCACAAAGCAGGAAAGCAACGAAAGAACACACCCCACCCCCCTTTCTGGATTTTTGGATTCGCTCCTCAAACCACAATCGATTAAGTGAAGGTGTGGCCTGCGCTCAAAAAACGAATACAATCAGCTTCATTATGCATACAATGAAGTCGATGTAAACAAAAAGTCACTTTGAAAAATGACCGGGTGTTCCTTTGTCATTCCATTAGAGCGTTCACTCAGGAGCATTCAAATGTCACAACGCAATTTATGAATGTCAAATGCGGTGGCACTTCAAGGTCTGCGCTGTATTCATTGCGTATGAAGAGATGCGAGAAACTGCCCGCTATCGCAGGGAGACGGACCGCCATCAACACAGAGGGTCAGATGTGTGCTATCAGGGTATCAGGATTTATGATGGTGACTAAACACACATGCTTGCTCTCGCTCTCTCTCTATCGCCAAAGCTAACAAAAGCATTGTTTTACAGTCTAACTGCCTGTAGCTGAGCATGCTCAACAATATCCAATGATCTTTCCTCTCACTCTCTTTCTCGCTCTCCCTTCCTTTTGCATCTCTGTTTCCTTTACTCTCCACTTCATGTGTAAGGGAGCCAGCAAGTTTCCAACAGATGGCAATATTGTCTCTCAGAAGCCCCTTGTCTGCATGAGTCATGGAGGAGAGGGTGAGCGCTGTAAAACCGCAGTGAGTGTGGCGCAGTTTCATCCACAGCTAATGATGGGGGCTAATTGTGAGTGAGGGGGCGGAGCCAGAAGAGCAGGTAGCACATTGCCTCCATCAGCCAGGAAAAAAATAGCTTTCAACTGTAGTATCGCCTCGTAAAGATGATGTCTGCACTGGATCCATCAGGTATGCCGAGTGAACAGACTAGACCTATAGCAAGGTATAGGTTAAGTACACTATGTGGACATGCCTCCTGATTGTTAACTTAAGGGTGTTTGTCACATCCATCCTAACAGGTCTATAAAATCAACCACCTGGCCATACTGTCTAGACAAACACTGGCAGTAATACGGGTCATACTGGAGTGACTTGAAATAAGGCATTGTGATGGGATGCCACCTGTTAGATCTGCCCCTGTCAACTGTAAGTGCTGTTATTGTGAAATGGATGCATCAATGGATGCAACTCCAAACTCACAGGGCTGCCAAACCATGTGTTCTGTATAGAACCATTCTGGGCTTAAATGGTACTTTTACATCGTGATTTGGTTCTTCAGATTTGATTGATATTGTGTTGAATGCAAAAAACCATTTAAGCATGAAATGGTTCTATATAGAACTTATTGTCTTATACAGAATTGCTTTAACTAAAAACCTTTTGAAGAACCGTCTTTTGTAGGCCCCTTTGTTTCAGTGAAGAGTAGTGTTAATGCAACATGACTGTGCCCTTGTGCACCAAGGGAGCTCCATAAAGACATGGTTTGATGAGTTAGACACACTCAGAAATCTTGTAGAAAGCTTTCCACAATAGTCAAGGCTGTTCTAGCTGCAAAGGGGTGCAACTCCATATTCATGCCAATGTTTTTGGAAAGGAATATCCAGCAAGCTCATATAGGTGTGGTGGTCAGGTGTCCACATACTTTTGGCCATATAATGTGCAGTCCAGGGCTTAATTTATAAATGAACAGACTAGGGATGAGTCCGTCATGTTGGGACCAGGGAAAGGTCCTGGAACAACAATGTAAAAAATAGCATCAGCTTGCAATTGGTGTGGTAGGAGGAAAACAAATGACACGAGTTTCCCAAAACGAAAAAGGCCCAACCAGAAAAAATCTCATTAACCCTCTAGACCCCACAGCCATCGTTTCACTATAACGTTAAAATGTGATTTAATAAAGTTCTTCCAGAAAACATCATGACTACAACAGTCTTCGGCATGAACTACATTTCAGATAATTAGCCGTTTCGTTTTGAACTAAAATATTCCAGTTTTGGATTTGTACTGCAAAGTTTGCCACACACATTTATACATCCCACTTTTACGATGAGTCCCCCAGTGAAGATGGGTCTTGCAGTCTTCATAAGTGTTCTATTTATCAGAGACTCTGACAGGATTTCAGCTCACCTAGACAGCAGGATGATGTGGAAGTCAGTTCAAGAAGCAAGTCTTGAAACATCTTTATCACTGTGCTGTTTTTGCTGCTTTACTGAATAAATGTGTGACACCAATTTATATTGATTTATAGTTACAGTTCATAGCCTGTATCCCATGTGTCAAACACAAGGCCCATAGGCCAGATCAGGCCTACTTACGCAATCCTGTCTGGCCTGCAAATATATTAACATTAACATTAACTCATTTCACAATGCGCTGCACTACAGGTCCCAGCATGCACTGCAACATAATGTGTGCTCTGACTCTCCTCCCCCAACAACAATCCACAGGGCAGTGGTTACAGCACAGTTGTACACAATTTCCACAGTTCCACACCAGCCATATCACCAAACACACTAGCTGCAGTTCAGGCAGTATAAACACAACATTAGCTCAATCAGAAAAAAAGTCTTGATGAACTTGCAGTAAAGAAAAATGCCTAACTCCTGGGGACATTTACATTTTTAAATATGTTAATGTTATATTTCAAGAACTATTACAGGCGCCTGTATTTGATTGTTTTTGTGAACTTTTCTTTATTTGAGGGTTTCCCAAGATTTCAACCACTATCCATTCTAACTCAGTTCCAGTGTTCCAATGTGACGCTTGAAAACAAGGGGTAGGGGTCTGGGTCAGTGTCTTAATAAAATGTGGAAAAGTGAGCTGTGTTATATTGTAATATATGTATATATATATGGTTATTGTAACAATAATCCAAAGAGGGAGAAAACACAAATCCTACTTAAAGTTCAGTCTGAATTCACAACTCAAAACAGTCCAGGCAGGCACAAGTACACTAGGGCAAACAGGGTCAAACTTGGCAAAAGGTCAAAACACAGGAAGCACAAAGTAGAGCGAACGCTCAGTAATCGCATCAAACAACACCTCGCAAGGATTATAACTAAAGTCCCAGCTTATACAGGTTGGGACTGAAGTTTGTCAGGTGCAAGTTTAAGTGATACTGTTTTGATCCCACAACCGGGGAAATTCCATCTCCGCATTTAACCCATCCATGCAAGTGAAACACCACACACACACACACACACACACACACACACTAGGGGGCAGTGAGCACACTTGCCCGGAGCGGTGGGCAGCCCTATCCACAGCGCCCGGGGAGCAATTGGGGGTTAGGTGTCTTGCTCAAGGACACCTCAGTCATGGACTGTCGGCGCTGGGGATTGAACCGGCAACCTTCCGGTCACAGGGCCAGTTCCCTAACCTCCAGCCCACGACTGCCCAAAGTGATCAGTACTTAGGCA
>NC_051221.1:7055112-7130112 GCF_015220715.1 Pygocentrus nattereri
TGGTCACCTTTTGAGATCATTTGCAGTAATGAAGCTCCACTGACCACTGATGGGATAACGAGGAGTGATGAATCACCACTGAAAACCTTTGGGAAGTGTTGGGGTGATAAAGCACCACTGAACAATTTTTGGATGATTGGGAATGATAAAGCAGTACCGAACACCTTTTGGAAAAGTTGGAGTGAATACACCCCACTTAACTTTAGGATGAGTTGGAGTAACTAAGACTCAGGATAAAACTTCAAGATGCATTGGAAAAATTGGTGAGTTGGAGCAACAAAGCACCATTGAAGACATTTAGGATAAGTTGGAGTAATGATTGAAAACCTTGGAATGAGTTGGAGTGACTAAGCCCTAGTAAAGAATGCTCGGATGAGTTGGCGTGACTAAGCCCCAGTAAAGAACTTTAGGATGATCTGAAGTGACTAAGCCCCAGTGAAGAACTTTGGGATGAGTTGGAGTGACTAAACCCCAGTAAAGAATGCTGTAATGAGTTGGGGTGACTAAGCCCCAGTAAGGAATACTGGGATGAGCTAAAGTGACTAAGCCCCAGTAAAGAACTCTGGGATGGAGTTGGAGTGACTAAACCCCAGTAAAGAATGCTGTAATGAGTTGGCGTGACTAAGCCCCAGTAAGGAATACTGGGATGAGCTAAAGTGACTAAGCCCCAGTAAAGAACTCTGGGATGGAGTTGGAGTGACTAAACCCCAGTAAAGAATGCTGTAATGAGTTGGCGTGACTAAGCCCCAGTAAGGAGCGCTGGGATGAGCTAAAGTGCCTAAACCCCAGTGAAGAATGCTGTAATGAGTTGGGGTGACTAAGCCCCAGTAAGGAACGCTGGGATGAGCTAAAGTGACTAAGCCCCAGTAAAGAACTTTAGGATGATCTGAAGTGACTAAGCCCCAGTGAAGAACTTTAGGATGATCTGAAGTGACTAAGCCCCAGTGAAGAACTTTGGGATGAGTTGGAGTGACTAAACCCCAGTAAAGAATGCTGTAATGAGTTGGGGTGACTAAGCCCCAGTAAGGAACGCTGGGATGAGCTAAAGTGCCTAAACCCCAGTGAAGAACTCTGGGATGAGTTGGAGTGACTGAGCCCCAGTAAAGAATGTGGGATGAGTTGAAGTTGGAGATGAAGCTCCTTTAAAGACCTTTTGGATAACTTGGAGTGATAAAACTCCATTAAAACCCAAACTCTGGAATTGCGATGCTCCACTGAGTTGGAATGCTAAAGCGCTGTTGAACACCTTTGGATTAGGTTAAGAAGGATTGGCATTTAGAGGGACCACTGGGTATTTTGGCATGAGTTGGACTTATGAAACACCATTGAACAAGTGTGGGATAACTTGAAGAGATGAATCCCCAATATACACCTTTTGAAGTGAGTTGGAATGTGGAATCTAAACGGAACACCTTTTGGAACGAATGGGAATGATAAAGCAAAGTACTGCATATTATTTAGATTTTTCAAGGCTGATGGTAAATACTGGCTATGTGCTTGTTGGAAACAAGCTTGCATTGAAAACCCTACTCAGCCAAACATTATATTGTGCTAGTCATACATTGACTTTGGCATTGCGTGTGTTCGTAGTAGATATCTTTAGTAGGTAACCCACTAATTTGGCCACCCCATTAGTAATTAGCACGTATTTTAGTAAATCTGCCTGATAGTGTAGTTTGCACAGTGGTTACATCAAAGTTACTGAGCTATGTCCATCACGATCTGCAATGTCTACAGATACTCATTATAAGATTCTCTCAATTACACAGATGAGCTTTCCCTTTCACAATTAAGAAAAGCTAATTGCTCAATTATTGAAATTGGGGTTTGCTGTGCAGAATTGGAACAAGTACCTGCAGACGCTGCCTCTTTCAGTGAACCGAACTGAGCATTCTTGGATTTGATCCATATATGAGGCTTATTATCGCACTTGAGAGTTGTGCAGCACAGCTCTTTCTGTGGGCCACAGCAGGTGTAGCGAAGCTGGCAAAGCTAACACACCTGCCTCCTCATCCCTACCCAGGCAGAACTAACACCTAGCTCCACATCCCAGCTGCTTCCTGGCATTCCTGTATGGTTTAGCACAAAATGCATATGGTTTAATAATGCAACATTTTGCTTCCTCGCTCTTTCAACACACCTGATTCAGCTCATCAGCTAAGCATCAAGAATCAGTTGTGCTTTAGTGAGGACTAAGCTAAATGCAGTACAGTCCCAGCTCCTCAGCCTTCCTGACTTCCAGTTCCCTCGTATGCCGAAAACAGGTACTTAGTGAAGACATGTTTGCCGTTTGTTTTTCAGTGGAGTTTAAAGGCTAATGTAGTTAACAAGTAATGAAATAACTGCCAACTAGCTTGGAGCAAACTGCCTGAATCATGTCTAAATCACACACTTTGCTTCAAACTGCATCAAAAGTTAAGTAATTTCAAATTCTCTGAAACTTGTTTATGTGGTGTCTAATTCTGAATCACATACTGTCCTCTATAAAATGAACCAAAGCACAAATACAACTTAGGCTTCTGTTTGATTTTACTGTTTTAGCTATCCGACATACTTTTACAGATGATGTGTGTTGTACAGTGTTAGAAACCACATAACCAAGGCAAGCGACAATTGCTCCCCACTGCGTCGTCTCCACTTCATGTAAGAAAGGTGAGAACTGGCTATAATATAATAACATGTCCCAAGAATCCTATTCATAAGCACTGTTTTATCCACAAGTTTACTGGGTTCACCAAAGGCCTTCACCTTAAATTATAAAGGAGGAGAAGACTGACCACTGCTTCACAGGATAGCACGTAAGGCTCAGTATGGCTTCTTTTTTTGGCAGGAAAGTCTTGTTTGTGAAGCCACATCCTAAACTCAACCAAAAAGTGGTGGGACATAAGTGCCTGCTCGCCCATGTGGTTCTGGCATGGTGTCCTGCATGGTAACGATGGTGGCCACCACAGCGAGTGTTCACTTGGCTTAGGTTGCACCACTGTTTTAAAAATCAGCTTAAAGATGCGGCTCTCCTCCATTTTTCCTGAACAACAACGGTGATGTGGCCACAGGAGCTTTTCAACAGGAACCTTTCAGCCCAGTGGCAGGACGACATGTGTTTGTCTCAAAGTGGTTTTTAGGATCAAGCTAACATGTCACACTGCCTGCCACTCAGCCCGCATCACTCTGCTGGTCCACCTCCCTCTTCTAGAGGCAGGCAGACATGTGCTTGCTCTGTGTTGGGCGCAGTGGAAGAAAACGAGGTGGGGGGCACACAATCGTCACTTGTGTCCTTAGAAAGGCATAAAAGCTAGTAAAGTCCAATATCTTTCTGCAAGTGATAACAATCTGACAACAAAGAACATCTGAGTGACTTCTGCTCATACCTTTGAAGCCAAATGAGAAAATACCAGAGATGGAGGAAAATATTACCACCGACTTTTGGATTTTACAATACACTGGAATAATTGTCTGCAAGAGACAACACCTCCTTGGTGAAGTTACTGAACTACAGACGCATGTCAAGGTGGAAAACCAGGTTTGTTAAAAGAGGCTGCTATGGAAATACAGTGAGGGGAAACACGAATTCAGACACTTTTGTTTTTGTTATTTAATATACTTTCCAGTGAATACACTCATTGTCCCTGTTATCAGTACCACTTACCACTTACTTTGTAGTTCTACAGTTACAGACTGCAGTCCATCTGTTTCTCTGATACTTTGTTAGACCCCTTTTACCCTGTTCTTCAGTGGTCAGGACCACCACTGGACCACTACAGAGCAGATACTATTTAGGTAATGGATGCTGCTGGAGTTTTTAAACACTGTGTCCACTCTCTGTCCACTCCATTAGACACTCCTACCTTGTCAGTCCACCTTGTAGATGTAAAGTCAGAGACGACAGCTCATCTGCTGCTGCACAGTTTGCGTTGGTCATCCTCTAGTCCTTTATCACTGGTCACAGGACGCTGCCCACAGGACGCTGTAGACTGGATATTTTGGTTAATGGACTATTATCAGTCCAGCAGTGACACTAAGGTGTTTAAAAGCTCCAGCAGCACTGCTGTGTCTGATCCACTTGCACCACCGCCACATCTGTGTCAGGGCAATGCTGAGAATGATCCACCACCCAAATAATACTTGCTCTGTGGCGGTCCTGAGGGGGTCCTTACCTGACTAGATGTACTCAAAGTGGCTGGCCATTGTCTGTTCCAATGGGCCCCAGTGCGCTCTATAGAAAAGGACCCCTATTCCATGATACTCCCAACATCATACTTTACTGTGGGTGATCTTGAGACCATTCATTCTGATCAATGCGTTTATATGCGTTTGAGTAAATAGATCATGGGGAACACTCTGCATCTACAGGAGTCAGTCAGTAATTGGATTTCTGCTTTGCAACCAGCCAATAAAGATCTCTTAACTGGATCTCCTGATTTTCCTAATCAGATTTCTAGACCTTACTAAGAAGACCTTTCTAGACTGATCTAAGAAATCAAAGTATGCTGTTTACACGTCCATTTAAATCACAAAAATGCAGAAATCTGGTTATGATCAGATCACTGAGAGCATGTAAACACACTTTGTGCCAAATAAGTTCTGAATTGTCTAAACATTCTTGCTTGCTTGCTTATTCATTTATTTTAGCTGAGGAGGTTTGCATGGGGTGCAGACCCTGCAACTCTTCAAGTAACTGCTGGCTTCTTTCTTATCTTTTATGTAAAGTAAATGTAATTGGTTTCTGTACTTAAGTAGTTTTTTTTCGTGTATCTGTACTGAGGTTTTTCCATTTTGAGTGACTTTTTCCTTTCACTCCACTACATTTCAGAGTCTAATATCCGACTTTTTCCTCCTACATTTTGAGAAATCTGTCGTTCCTTTTGGTTTCTGTGTGTATAAAAACGTAACATGTCAAAACGAAAGAAGCGCAAAGCCAGAGCACCAATCAGGGCCCAGCGGTCACTTTGTTTAGAGCTGGTTTTGACCTGTTGGTCATACCGACCCAGTGCAGCACGCGGTTCAACATCAGCGCAGCAGCGTAAAACTTTGGGAGAGTCTGTTCAACATAAATGATGAACTAACCTAACTTTGTGTAAATAGAGCTCAATATAGAAATATGTCCACATATGCAGTCGAGACTGACGCGGCTTTTTTCTGAATTTCTACAAACACCATTTCATTTTATAGTAAATGAGTTTGGGCTGGTTTATGTTTATGATCAGACGCCTACAGATCAACATAGTAAAGGAGCTCATCTGTGATCCTGAGTTTAAAGCCAGTTTTTATTCAACTTAAACTTGGAACTAAGTTGTAAATAAATCTGAAACTGAAACTTTGCTTGTGTGTAAAAAGTGATTTCAGAGCCACTCGGTTCTCCCTGATGGAAACTGTTTACCTTCAGTGTTTTGTGCTTCTGATCATTTTAATAGACGTCAGCGTCACTAATTAATGACGTTCTATTAAAAGACTGGTTTACCAAGAGAGACGCTGGAGGACTTTCACCTGAAATGAGTTCATGAAGCCGGTCTGGTTATAAAAATGATAACAGGACATCAGAGCCAGAATTAAACATTGAAAGTAAAAGTACTAAAATATAAAGTACCTTTGAAGGTAAATGCTTCTGTACTTTTCCTCCCTTTAGAGCTCCACTTGAGTAACTTTTTCACCTTGGGCATCTCTACTTTAACTCAAGTACATGGTTTGTGTACTTCGTCCACCACTGGTACTCACAGGGATGGTAAAGACCTTTGCTATGGTGCGAATGAGAAAAATGGGTTCATGGTCAAGCAAATTAGTAATCCACTGACAGATTGCCACTAAATATAACTACAAACAATTAATTCTACTTCATTTACATGAAACTTGTCACGGACCGCATACACACTCAACTCCTACTGGTGTGGGTTTCCTCTCTTTCTTCTTTAGTGTTGCTCACCAAAGTGACCTAATAGGAATCTGCTGAATGTGGCTTTACAGTGACCTGAGGATAAACATTCAAAAGCCAATTTATCAACAGGGTTAATTTTATTTTTTTCAATCAAGGAATTGTGACAGGCCTATTTTCAAGAACGATGGAAAACATTGTCAACAAGACTGACTTTAGCCATGCTACCGCAGCTGGTAGAGGAAGCTAATGTAGCTTGCTAGCAACATTAAAACAGCTCAAGCTGCTTAGCCTATTAACTATTACAGCATTTATCCTTAAAAGTCTTGATCTTTCCTAACCAAGCTACTTTTTACACATCTACAACATCATTTTACATAAATAGTCATTTTTTGCTGATATCCTGTATTGCATGTAGACATTAGCACCGGTCGCTGTGAAAGAATGTGAAACAAGGATGACTGGGTTTATTTTATGTGATGATTGATGCTAATAACTGCTAGTGTGTACAATCCAGTATCGCAGGCACTCAAACAATCTGGACCAGGCTCTGTTTCTGGTCAGCAGCAGGACCTGTGAGCTCAGGCCCTGTTGGGGCTAAGAGGCTACCATCTGATATGGAAAGCAAAGTTGCATATGGTGAATACTGTGGGCACCAAGTGCCCCCCTCTGAGCATGTGTGTGAGTTGGGGAGCCCTGCACGTCCACAGTGGACCTGGCTGCGTTACAAGGGGTCCAGCGCGTGTTTGTTTTTCAAGAGCACAGGCAAGCTAATGAGACGGCTGGCCCAGAGCCAAAAAGCACCGCTCTCGCTGTTGTTTGCTCGCCTTTTGAGTAACAAGCGTGTGACAGTTGACAAGGCTCTGTATTACCACGCACACACTTTTCATTTGTTTTGTTGCTCTTGCGGGAAAAGTGGTTTGTTTAGGCCAACCGTGAACAGCGTTGATCTCTGAAAGAGAAAGAATAGCTTTCAGTGAATGACAAAAGCCAATGAAAATCCTTTGGAGGGGAAGTCTGCTGCGTTGGGTAATGAATATTAAAAGGCAAAATCTGGGTGAAGGTTTTATTTGTTCTCATCTCAGAAGGTGTTGATGTGAAATGTGGTTTCCTTTGGAAAAAGGCTCTGCAGTCTTTACCGTTTATTAAGATTGCTGTGTGTCTTTGCGGAATTTTGTTTCATCCTTGCTGAATTTGTTGCTGATTCACAGTGAAGCAGCAGGTTTCTTCACCGTAGGCTGCTATATATCTTCTGCAGCTTGAGTGGAGCCTCCCAACAAACCATTACTGACCACACAGTGCAGCTGAACTGCTGTTTAAGTTACAGTCTCAGATACAGTAAGTCAGTTTTTCTCCACCCCTGGAATCCTGGTGGCCCACTGTCCTGAATATTTTTGTGCTTTTCCTGCTTTTACACACCCATTTTCCCTGAATAATGGGCTGCTAATGAGCTGATTTGTGGAAATCAGGTATGTTGGGAGCAGAGAAAACAGCACTACAGGTGTCTCTCATTTAAAGGACTGTTGGTAGGGAGAGTGCATCTGTCACAGCGTCTCTAGCTGCAACGCTCTGCAGAGCAGCCTCCTCTGCTTCCATTGCGGCAAATCCTACAGCCTACTGAGGATTCAGAACTGCGGCCGCGACCCCGATCAGCTATGAGGCTGAGTGTGAGGAGTTTAAACAGCGAGCAAGGGGTGAGGAACACATCTACTGAGGTAAATTTAGAGAGTTTGCCTGCAGTATTTTTGTACCTGTGAAGAGATTCAGCACAAAGTCTTATTGGTGAGTTAACATTGTGACTTTCCCATCTGCTGCCGCTCCCCAGTCTGAAAAGTTTAGATTTAGCTAATAACTTTCTGCTTTCACCTGTTGTGTTTAAGTTAAGAGCTCCATTTTGGGTTAAGATGTAGTTTTGCCTCCTTTAGCTGTTTGTTGCCTTACATACCTTAATTGATATGAGCAAAACTATACAGACAACTTCACACCTCCATCGTAACGCAGAGTCGGTAATTATTATAGCAGCAGGACACTTGTTCATAGCATCCTTTACTGCCATTTATGTGGTAAACTGGTACTAATTTTTACAAACAAATGGGGCAAAATGCGTTTAAAAAAAATTGCTATCCCTCCAAACTGACTCTGCTCTTTTATCCTAGTAGCTTGCAACGCTAGGATGTGTGGTTTATTTCAATAGCGATGCTGTGAAGGTGAAGGAAGAAACTCTTCGGGGACACCCGTCTCTTGCATGAAAAAGAAGTCTATTTACATTTAGGGATCAAAGTCAGAATCAAGCCTTCACGAAACAGCTTGGAGAGAATGCACCAATAGTTCTCTGTCACATAGCTTTGAGTCTGTGCTTTTATACCCCAGTTGTTTTTGACATAAGGCATAGTCCACATCTGGTTCCTATTAAAATAGCCTCTGCCTATTCCGAAGATATAAGGGAGAAAACGAGGGGCCCATCTCTCTCTCTTGGGTCCTGGAGCTTTAACCCTGGGCCCCCTTCACACATTCCATATGAAGTAAAAATCACACATAGTGTTTTCAGATAGCACACAACTGGATGCATATTAGAGCCGAATATCATAGCATATAGCATTTTATCAAGGCCACTTCAGCTGCACCAAAATATCTTTCTTAGCCCTTTAAAGGATGCATTCTTCTAAAACAGGGTTATGCTTATGGCGTATGCGGCCGAGAAATGGAACCTTCTATCCAACGTCGACCAGAGGATGGGTTCCCCTTTTGAGTGCTGGTTCCTCTGAAGGTTTCTTCCTCTTGTTCTTAGAGGTTTTCCTTGCTACTGACTTGACTTGACCTGACCTTTGTAGGTTGCAGCCCCGTACGTGAGACCCAAGTGTGCTGAGCAGTTGGCCTCTCGTACCAGGGTTGAGAAACACTGCAGTAAGTCACATGATTACGCTCACACCTTACCAATTGACGCATCCCTACCAGCTTCACTGGATCTCAAACCTGAAGCCCATCTAACAAGTGAACCTCTCTGCACCTCTGCAGTGAATTTGCTATAGCTTTAAGGAGTAAGAGGTTTGTAGACATTTGCTTCTCCAGCGTTTCTTCTGAAATGCAGGGTGTTAATCAGCACTGGGTTTCTCCTTTGCTTAACAGCCTTTACTCTTCTAGGAAGGCTTTACACTAGATGTTGGAACATTTTGCTGTGAGGACATGACGGCGTTCAGCCACAAGCGCATTAGTGAGGCCAGGTACTGATGTTGGATGATCAGTTCTGGATCACTCCAACGGATCCTACAGGTCTTTTATAACCTTTTATAAAACCAGTGCCCCTTAAATGACAAGACATGTTTATGATGCCATGACACTCCACCCCAGATACAAGTGGCCTATATGAGGGCACGTATGCATGTGTGAGAGTCTGTGGCTGTAAAATGAACAGCGAATTACAAAATGTTCACTAATGTGCTACAGAGCGCATTAACCTCACCTGTTTAATGAGCTGAAAATGACTCTAAATAACCACCACAGACTCTACAACCTTTCATGGGTACAGTATAAGGAGCAACATACCTGTGTTTCGCTGTTGGGGGCCTTTGGTAATATCTCGCCGCAACTGCGAACTGAACCATGTTTGTGAAAGTGAATCCAATTCGCAAACACAACTAACAAGGATCATACAGGCCTTAACATCAGCAACAGGCATTCACTTCATGCACCTTCAGATCAAAGTCAGTATTCATAGATCTGCACAGCTTCTGTGAGGCTCTTATTTAGCTGTTGGTGAATGTAGCGCAGAGCTGTTTGTGTTGTCTATGTCAGGGCTGGCTAAAACAAGTGTAACCGTCAAATATTTTTACGTATGCCCAGTGTCTAGTTTGGGAACCATCGTTTTAGCTGATAATTGGCATTGAGCATGATGTCCTAAGGTGAAGGGGCAGTCGTGGGCTGGAGGTTGGGGAACCAGCTTTGTGACTGGGAGGTCGCCAGCTTGATCCCCTGCTGACAGGATGTGACGGAAGTGCCTTTGAGCAAGACACCCAACCCCCAACTGCTCACTAGGTGCCGTGGATAGGGCTGCCCACCGCTCCGGGCAAGTGTGCTCATTAATGTTATTCTTTACTGTAGTTGATGAAAAGCAAAAGTTCTGTTGTTTTATGTTGAGAAACGTTCTTAAATTGTTGCAGAGTAGTGAACCCCTCCTCATCTTTACTTCTGAAAGACTCAGCCTCTCTGAGATGCTCTGTTTATACCCGATCATGTTACTGACCTCTTGCCAGTCAACCACCAGTTTTTTTTTTTTGAGCATTACACAAGGTTACCAGCCTTTTGTTGCCCCTGTCCCAACTTTTTTGGAATGTGTTGTTGGCATCAAATTCAAAATGGGCAAGTATTTTTCAATAAACAATAAAATTTCTCAGTTTAAATATTTGATATGTTGTCTTTATACTATTTTTTTAATGAATGTGCTTAAATGATCTGGGCATCATTGCAATTTGTTTTTATTTACATTTTGCACAGCATCCCAACTTTTTGGGAAATGGGGTTGTACACAACAGGTGAGAATAATCAATCAAGGCTGATCTCAGACAGGTTGTGGAGCTGGAGTCATGTGATCAAGCAGTTCTGGGAATTGGAGTCCCAGCTGGAGGGGTGCATGATCAGCATGGCTGTTCTGATGCCAACCACAGAGACAACAGAGATCGGTGGAAAGAGTTAACGTCACCAGTGGAAGCTCAAAAATCTTAACGGGTGAAAAGTAGATTGCATTTGGTATGCGACTGTGACAGAATACAGTTAACTACACTGCTCAAAAAAATAAAGGGAACACTCCAGTAACACATCCTACATCTGAATGAATGAAATATTCTCATTGAATACTTTGTTCTGTACAAAGTTGAATGTGCTGACAACAAAATCACAAAAATCCTCAATGGAAATCAAATTTATTAACCAATGGAGGCCTGGATTTGGAGTCACACACAAAATTAAAGTGGAAAAACACACGACAGGCTGATCCAACTTTGATGTAATGTCCTTAAAACAAGTCAAAATGAGGCTCAGTGTTGTGTGTGGCCTCCACGTGCCTGTATGACCTCCCTACAACACCTGGGCAGCTCCTGATGAGGTGGCGGATGGTCTCCTGAGGGATCTCCTCCCAGACCTGGACTAAAGCATCCGCCAACTCCTGGACAGTCTGTGGTGCAACGTGGCGTTGGTGGATGGAGCGAGACATGATGTCCCAGATGTGCTCAATCAGATTCAGGTCTGGGGAACGGGCGGGCCAGTCCATATGTTCAATGCCTTCATCTTGCAGGAACTGCTGACCCACTCCAGCCACATGAGGTCTAGCATTGTCCTGCATTAGGAGGAACCCAGGGCCAACCACACCAGCATATGGTCTCACAAGGGGTCTGAGGATCTCATCTCGGTACCTAATGGCAGTCAGGCTACCTCTGGCGAGCACATGGAGGGCTGTGCGGCCCTCCAAAGAAATGCCACCCCACACCATTACTGACCCACTGCCAAACCGGTCATGCTGAAGGACGTTGCAGGCAGCAGATCGCTCTCCACGGCGTCTCCAGACTCTGTCACGTCTGTCACATGTGCTCAGTGTGAACCTGCTCTACCTGCACTCCCTGAGCCACTTGTGTGGGTTGTAGAGTCCGTCTCCTGCTACCACGAGTGTGAAAACACCACCAACATTCAAAAGTGACCAAAACATCAGCCAGAAAGCAGAAAGGTACTGAGAAGTGGTCTGTGGTCCCACCTGCAGAACCACTCCTTTATTGAGTGTGTCTTGCTAATTGCCAATAATTTCCACCTGTTGTCTGTTCCATTTGCACAACAGCTGTGTCATAAATGCAGAACCCCCATATTAATTTCATTGTAGTTACTGAATAATCCTTAGAAGTTACTAATAAATCAGTCTTAAGATGAGTGACTGAACAATAAGTGTACAGTTCAAGTGGTTAATGAGCATAGGAACATGTTGCAGTCAAATATTTTTTCGCTTTGGATGCCATCAGCCTCATTTCAATGGCATTTTAGCCTTTAAATCTCCAGTCAACTAGGTTTGATATCTGAATGCAGTCCACAGGACCTCTCTATCGTTGGTTGGTTAGTTTAGCCCACTCTGTCCAGCGGCCCAGCGGCCCACCCATAATGGCTCTATCACCGCACCCATCGTTTGGAGTGGGGACATGAATAGAGAGAAAGATGACTAATCTCCCTGCTTTGGATCAAAGGTGACATGTTGTGAGACTCCACCACTGCTGCGGTTGTAGGAAATAATTGGTTTCACTGGGGGCGGCTGGCAGTGGAAGGCTATGATTCCCCACCCTTTTGCCACCCCCCATTCGGCGGTCACAGTGGGCCACTGGAGAGGTGCCCCGATCACGACAGATTGTTTGTTTGAAAGCCCCTGCTTTGCTCCCTGTATTCAAATTGCAGCCGGTAACATAATGACGCTCCTGGGCGCTTGCGGGACGTTCACTTGTTTGCTGGTTCCTCTGAAGGTTTCTTCCTCTTCCAGTCTCAAAAGACTGTTTGTCTTTTGTCTGCTCTCAGACACGGCAGCGCAGAGGAAGTGGCATTTTTCGGGGGCATAGACGTCTCTGCTTTCCGTGATTTTACCAGCTTGTATTTGGTAGTCAGATGAGGCTTAAGCCAGCCTGGAGAGATTAGCGCAGTGTGTCCTCCCCTGAAGCATCTCCTCTGGCTTTGTTTTAAAGCATATTTATAGTCAGTCTGAGGATCTTTGTCTGTCCTGAATTTCTTTCATCTTCCCCTGATGGTCTAATTAAGTTGTCATGTATTGACTAAATGCTGAATCCCCTCACCCCCCAATTAATTCTTGCCCATATTCTATTCTGATAAGGTGCTACGGCACAGCTTCGTCAACGGGGCTGTATGTTTCATGAAAAAAAAAATGGCGCATTCAAATGTGAATAAAACACATTTTCTGACTTGACCTACTAGTTTTACAAGTTAAAACGACATCTTTCCGTGAACTGTCTGGGTGTGGCCTAATATTCAAATGAGCATGCTTGACTGACAGTCCTCGTTAGCTTCTTTAGATTACTGTCTGTTGGGCCTTACATTTACGATTCAGACCATCAGTGTTCTGGATTAGTTAAGACAATTCAGTCTTTTTTCACCCCAAATGACTGAGAAAGTGTTGCTTTACTTTCCCCACAGGACGCGAATGCACTAGTATTATGTAGTATTTGTAGTATTTGACAGGTCTGTTGGTTACGGGATACGGAATCTGTGTTATTTCTCTAAATTCCAACAGAATCCAATAGCATGGATTGAAAGGTCGCAGCACTGCTGTTCATGACGGAGCTAGCAGAAACACTCAATAGCAATAACCACGCACGAAACAGCAGTGCCTGTAAGCAGGTCGTGCTATTCCTTTAGCTTGAGATGGGTTGGGACAGGACTTCTATTACTGAGGGAGCATCAGCCAAAGAAGGCCACTCATTTCACAGTTTTTATGATCAGTCTGTAAAAATGACGCACAATGCAGATTCATGCTGGATTACAATCACTCCACAATTAGTGCTGTCAGACCGTCTTTCATGAGCGGAGATGCATGTATGCATTAATAATAAGAGCCCTCTTTTGAGTTGTGAAAAACCAGCTTCCAGCTTTTCAAATGAAGTGTTCATTAGTGGTGCTGCTGGATATTGGTTTACCCTGCGGGAAGCCTTTTATTTGTTTGCATTTGACTGCTGGTGCTAAATGCTCATATGGAAGGGCGTCCAGACGAAGGTTGCTCTGTGCCCTTATCTGTCTCTGCGCTGTGAATGCTCCGTCTACATTTAATTACGTAGCCCTTTTTTTCGTTAGCCAATAGCAATTAATCATCGTCCTCCCTGATATTAACGAAAGGATCCCACTCACTTTATTTTCTGAGCTATTAGTTATGCCAAAGTCATATCACAACACGTCTGTGATGATCATTCATTTAAAATTAAAAGCTTAACGCTCCCTATTTTGTGTGTATGCGAGGGTGAATATGGGTGGTGTGTGTGTGTGTGTGTGTGTGTGTGTGTGTGTGTGTGTGTGTGTGTGTGTGTGTGTGTGTATTTAAATCATTGTGGCAATCAAACACCTCCAGTTTGTTGGAGCATGAACATCTAGTAGGATTAGTCTGCTCTCTGGTGACTTTAGCATATAGACATATCTGGACCATATCGAATTAGTTCACACTGTGCTTCCACAAGGGGGCGGGGGGGCGGGGGGGCGGGGGGGGGGGGGCGCAAACAATTAAACATTCAGACCTTAAATATTTTCAAAGATGTTCTGATTCATATCAGCCATATATAAGACATTCATCAAGATTGTGATCTATACAAAATAATAATTTATAGGGTACTCTCGATTGGGAGATGTCTGTTCCAAACTTTAACCCTTAAATGAAGTTTTAAATGAAATAATCATAATTAAAAAAAAAGTTTTTATGTCTCCAAGACACAGTTTTAGTCCATTTAGTCCACTTTAGTCATGCCCCTGCATTTTAGAGCAGGGAGTGAGACTGCATCCCTGCCCTTCATTGCCACATGATGAGCAATTAGATCCCACTGTTTTGAAATGTGTCCCAAAGGCAAATCAGTGTTGGAACATTACGAATAGTCACAACTGGAACACACGTTTTATGCATTTAAGTTTTTTTTTGTGTGTTTGTTTTAACAAAAATCTTGTTTTGTGTGTGCAGCTGTTCAAAGCTGTGTTTGTTAGTCATGTACTGGCTAGGCAAAACTGTCATTACTGAAACACTCAGTAAAGTGATAAACACACTGATAAATGTTATGGCTGTTTTTGTAGTGACCAAATAGAATAGATAGAAGACAACATACAAGACAACAACCATAGATACAAGACAACAACCATATAATACATCTTGGACCAACACCCACTGTGAGATACTGAGGGTCAGTTGTATGTAAGAATTCAGCTGCCGTGCCTTGATGCTCCTGCAACCTTTGATCACTAAGACTACAGCTCATCACATGACCTGCACCCCCTGCTCATTCAAGAGGCATAGGGTTTAAAAGACATCGAGTGCCTTTACATGTGCTGAATAATCTGACACCTATAGAAAATCAGATTTTGTCAAGTAATCTAATAAACACATTTATATGCACAGTAATCAGATAATGTGAAACACAGCCCTACATGAGTCTGACAGTAATCCGATTTCTGCTTTGCAACTGACCAATAAACTTGCAGAAGAACGTGTGACTTAAAGGTAAGGTAAAACTTCATGCCTCCTCTTTCTTTAAAGCATCGATATGAATATACTTCAGCAAGAAAATGAAGAATATTTAAGTCCTTATTTTGTGTCTGGTTCCAGCATCCAAAAGTGTTTTGCTGTGTCTCGCAGCATCTCGCAGCATCAGTGCTTGCTCATTTCCGGTTATCAGATTTTTTAATCAGATTTCTAGATCAGAGTATGTTGTTGGGTGGCTGTTTCACGTATGTAAAGTTCTGTGACATGTCATGATTTTTTTTTTTCCAGTCCAAAATATTACATTGACCACACTGTAAATCTGGGATTTTGAGTTTTGGGAACTTGAAGTAAACAGTAAAACATTTTAGTTATAATAAGTAAAATGAATAAGAACGTGTGCTCTGTTTCTAGGTCTACTCAGATTTAAGCTAATTTATGACACAACCTGGTCACATTTTTGTCAGTTTTTAAAAGTCTTGTGTCTTCCTCTTTGAAGCTAGTGGAGTCCATGCCAACTTAAGTGTGTATGGTCATCAACAAGAGATTTAATAAGATTCTAAAATTTATGATCAAATGTCATTCTACTTTTCATTTACATTTTTATGAGTTTGAGTTTATGATCATATACTGTATCTCATAAAAGTGAGCACACCCCTCACATTTCTGCAAATATTTTATTATATCTTTTCATGGGACGACACTACAGAAATGAAACTGGGATATAGCTTAAAGTGGTCAGTGTTCAGCTTGTATAGCAGTGCAGATTTACTGTCCTCTGAAAATAACAACACACAGTCATTAATGTCTAAATAGCTGGCAACACAAGTGAGTCCACCTCACAGTGAACGTGTCCAAATAGTGCCCAATGTGTCGTTCTCCCTCCCTGGTGTCATGTGACTCGTTAGAGTTACAAGGTTCCAGGTGTGAATGGGGAGCAGGGCTGTTAAATTTGGTGTTTTGGGTACAATTCACTCATACTGGCCACTGGATATTCAACATGGCACCTCATGGCAAAGAACTCTCTGAGGATGTGAGAAATAGAATTATTGCTCTCCACAAAGTCGCCTAGGCTATAAGAAGATCACTAACACCCTGAAACTGAGCTACAGCACGGTGGCCAAGGTCATACAGCGGTTCTCCAGGACAGGTTCACTCGGAACAGGCCTCGCACAGGGTAAACGACCAAAGAAGTTGAGTCCACATGTTCAGCATCATATCTAGAGGTTGGCTTCAAAAAATAGATGCATGAGTGCTGCCAGCATTGCTGCAGAGGTTGAAGAAGTGGGAGGTCAGCCTGTCAGTGCTCAGGCCATATGCCGCACAATGCCTCAACTCGGTCTGCATGGCTGTCATACCAGAAGGAAGTTTCTTCTGAAGCTGACACAAGAAAGCCCAGAAACAGTTTGCTGAAGACAAGCAGTCCAAGAACATGTATCACTTGAACCATGTCCTGTGGTCTGATGAGACCAATATAAACTTGTTTGACTCAGATAGTGTTCAGCATGTGTGGTGGTGCCCTGGTGAGGAGTACCAAGACAGTCTTTTGCCTACTTGCTGAAGGTAAAGGTGATGGACTGGCCAAGTATGTCTCCAGACCTGAACCAAATTGAGCACCTGTGGGGCATCCTCAAGCGGAGGAAGGAGGAGCGCAAGGTGTCTAACATCCACCAGCTCCATGATGTCATCATGGAGGAGTGGAAGAGGATTCCAGTAGAAACCTGTGCAGCTCTGAAGAATTCCATGCCCAAGAGGGTTCAGGCAGTACTTGATAATAATGGTGGTCACACAAAATATTGACACAGCACAATTTGGACACGTTCACTGTGAGGTGGATTCGTGTTGCCAGCTATTTAGACAGCAATGGCTGTGTGTTGTTATTTTCAGAGGACAGTAAATCTGCACTGCTATACAAGCTGCACACTGACCACTTTAAGCTATATCCAAGTTTCATTTCCATAGTGTCGTCCCATGAAAAGATATAATACAATATTTGCATAAATGTGAGGGGTGCACTCACTTTTGTGAGATACTGTATGATAAAATTATAGGAACTGCGCATTAATAAATGTAATAATACAGTCTGTCCTTCTGTTGCTTTTGACTGGACACAGAAAGCGAGTGGAGCTTTAGATTTGCCTGTAATGTTCTCCAGTTTGCTGGTTCACTGTAGTTTAAAGCAGATTTTCCCAATTCTGTAAAAACTCTGACAGGTGATCCAGCCACACCAGCTTCTGATAAATGCCTTTATTTACAGAAAGCATAGATATGATGGAAGATGGCATATAGCCTGGAGTGTGCCCTATAAATAAATACCAACCAATCAGTTGCCTTTTAGAAACCCAGTCATTTTTTTTCTCCGACGGACCAACCAAGCTTTTTCATACAGTGTGCAGTGATGAGTGTCTCCAGAAATGAATCAAATGCTTTGAGGCTACTGGCAAACACGTCTATAGATTACATCAGCTTTTCTCAACCCTGCCCACTTGCTTGCATGTTTTTAGTGTTTTTCCTGCTGCCAATGCACCTGATCCAACTAATCAGCTCACTAACAGCCCATTATTGAGTTAAAGTGGGTGCATTTAAGCAGGAAAAACACTAAGTTGTTGTGTCTCCAGCACCAGGATATATTACTGGGTTATATCATTGTAGTCTAGGATAGATGGTAAGGTTATTTCCATGAGCTTTTTCATAATATGCAGTGGAACCACGTCCAGTTTCAGGTACAAGGATTCAAGCTTTTGGCTATATTCACTGACTATCTTATCTGTGTAATAGATTCCTCAGACTGCAGCTTTGATTCATCCTGCTCAGACTTTTACGGCCTGTCCCGTCCTGGCTTTGCTGCTGTGGAGCAGCGCATGTCATGATGTTCTGTACTGCGGCAGTCAGAGGCATTAGGGCAGGCATTCATCAGACACTTGGTTCACACCTGTTTCTGCTGTGTAAGACAGGCAGCACGCGAACCTGCCATGCTGTCATCAGTCTTCTGCTGACGGACTGAAGCGTCCCTGTGAGCGGGAGGAGCATTACCGTGCCCCCCTGCCCCTCCCATCACGTCTTCCTCCCCGTTTCTTCTTTTGAAAATTACCCACCTAGCCTGCAACAAGTGCCCTTCCCCTGCTATTGCTGTGAAAGTGGATTAGCATGTACAGCCTCTCTTGCTCTCTCTCTCTCTCTCTCTCTCTCTCTCTCTCTCTCTCTCTCTCTCTCTCTGTCTCTCTCTCTCTCTCTGTCTCTGTGCTGTAGCTGTAATTGTCAGTATTGTTTCAGTGTGAGCGTAATCAGGGCTGAGTTGGGATGTGATTGGGCCAGGCATTTCGGACACGTGTACTCGCCGGAAACAAAGCACTTGAGGCCTCCTGCAGGACGGTGTGCTGTGCAGTGTGTGTGTGTGTGTGTGTGTGTGTGTGTGTTTTGCAGTGTACAAGGGATCAGCTCTAACCTGGAATGAAGGATTGCCTCAATTTGTGTTATTAAGAACTGTGCTATGTGAAACTGAAAGCCCAGGAGGAAGCCTACGGCAGTCTCCTCAATGCTTTGTATACATTCTTACTCGTAGTTTTTTGTTTAACTTGGGTGAATATGGCAGAGAAAAACACTACATGTCTTCCTTTTCTCCTCCTTACTCTTACATACCTGGTCTGAGGTTGCTAGGTAACACAGTAGCGGGACGTTTGATGTGTGCACTCTTCGTAAATGGCTTTGATCCCCCCCCCCCATACACTGAAAGCCTCGGTCTCAGACCTCTGTTCTCTGTTGGTATGCCTGATTCCCAATCATTCTGAGGCTGTGACTGTGTTTGAAAGCATCCCTTAATCTCTTATATTGTGTGTGTGTGTGTGTGTGTGTGTGTGTGTGTGTGTGTGTATGTATATATATATATATATATATATATATAGTGAACATTCATATATATTCCATGAAAGTCATTATTGAAGGGTTGAGGATGGCCAACAAAAACAATAAATAAGTGGGCATTAACAGACTCCAGGTAATTCTGATAAAGACCAGTATGTATACACAGTGATATCTTGGACAGAGTGATCTGAGAGTGGCTGATATATGATGTGAAGCCACAGATGGGTGGAGCTTCAATATGTACATAGTTTGACGTGGTGCAGAAGAAGAGCCAGATGAGGCCATAATTTCTGTTTTGAAAAATGCTCTTTTATTGAGAGGAAGGGAAAACGATGCCACTTGAAAAGCAACTGAAAATTGAGATAGGCCACTCCTATCCCTACTCTTCGTCTGATAGTCACCAAATACAAATACACTCTCACTAAATCTGAGCTGGACACAAAATCACACAGTAAACAGATACACTGTAACTGAAGAACAACAACACAACATTAAATAACAACGTAAACAGTGTTTAGCAGGTGAGGGCGGGCCAAGGCTATACCACACACAACCCTAACAGTCCTTCTCTGTCTGGAAAAAAAAATGTATGAATGACATTATTCACTATGGCCATGTCTGATTTCAAATTATGTACGTATTGAAGCTCCACCCATGCGTGGCTTCACATCATATATCAGCCGCTCTCAGATCACTCTGTCCAAGATATCACTGTGTGTACATACTGGCCACTTTAGCTCCTTCCTTTAAGCTCCACCAGGAGTTCGTTAATGGCCTTTTATTGATGCACAGTTTATTGGCCATCCTCAACCCTTCAACAGCGACTTTCATATAATATATGATAATATATTAATATAAGTTTGAATAAATATCAAACTTCATTCCATATATATATATATATAGAAGTTCATTAAATATTTCCTGTTTTTATATATATATATATATATATATATATATATAAAATACATATCCATCCATCCAACCAGTATACAGATCTCCAAAGTTCAGTCTTAGAAGTTGGTTTAACATCTTGAAGCCTGAATAGTTTTTCAGTTTTTGGTATAATTTCAAAGTACCTGTTGCCTTTTACATTGTGTGTAAATGTCACGGTGAATGGATCAAAAGAAATGACTCAGAATTACTTGGAGAAAAGTCTGGTTCCATTGATTTACATTAAAAGTGAAGTATGTTTTTTTTTTTCTTCTCCTGTAAAGATCTATCTTTCCATAATTTCTTCCCAGAACAGCGATAAGCAAGTCTGTTAAAGATTACTGAAGAACTTGAGTGGCCATAAACACATGCTCATCCAGCGTTTCATCTAACACCAAGCCTATTAATAGTGAGTTTGAGTGCATTTGCTGCAGTAGCTGCCTTTACTCTTCTGGGAAAGCTTTACACTAGGTGTTGGAACATTGCTGTGAGAATTTGATTGCATACCGCATTAGTCAAAGCATTAGTGAGGTCAGGTACTGATGTTGGAAGGTCAGTTCTGGACACTCCAACTCATCCCAAAGGTACTGGATGAAGCTCCATCACTCCAGAGAACACAGGTCCACTGCTCCACAGCCCAATGCTGGGGGGGCTTTATATCCCTCTTGCTGTTGTCTGGCATTGGGCATGGTGACCATAGGCTCATGTGTGGCTGCTCCAGAACGTCCCATTTTGTGGCAAAATGTTTTATACAGATTATACAAACTGTGCACAATTAAACACCTTTAACACCAATAGACGCAGCTTAACATGGCTGAGTTCATCAAATAGAAGGTCTGTTGAGCTGTTTCTGGACATGTTCTGCAGTTCAGAACTAAATAAGCGAACGCAAGTGATCGTGAGCTGTTGCTTAAAGGGGTAAATGACGGTTCTCAGCCAAGCAGGACAACCATCCAGAGAACGCCGCCAAGTATGGCACGCCTCATTAATCAAGCTAGTGAACGAATCTAAACGGAATCTGCCCAATCACTTTAATCTGTTATCAGAGAAAAGCCACATCTGTGAACGGACTGCAGCTTGGAAGTAAATTGATGCATAAAAAGTTTGTCTTAATCAAAGAGAAAACGTTTGAGTCAAAATACTGTCACCCCCCCACAACCCCCCCCCCCCCCCCCCCCCCCCCCCCGCCGCCTGCTTTCCTCTCTTTTCTAATAGGAACATATTTCAATCAGTCGGTTATCTGCTGTCTCTTTTTGCACATTTGAGCAACTTGTCCTGACTCTCTTTCACCCAAGAGTATTTGTTGGCACGCTGACACATTCCATTCCCCGATGAAAGCATATGTTTTTCCTGGCTGAAGAAGCGTCGCTTTCTATAACGAGCGTTTTTTTAAACAGATTTTGTCATTGATCCTTGAGCATTAGCATTTCAGTGTGCCATTTTTTTTTGTGCGAGTGCGATATTCAGAATTGGACGCTGATGGGCCTTCACACTGGTTTTGGCCCAGTTTGTGAATGCTGATGCTTGTGAATGATGATGGCTTTAAAATAAGCCCTGTGTGAGCTGGTACAAGCTGGAGGCAGCCTGTCTCCTGCCGGATATGGAGCCTCAGACACCATTTGCCATGGTTTGTTGAGCTCCTTCCCTTTGTCTTTCACCAATGTGAAAGGAAGCAAGCGTAGCTGCTCACTGCCTTCTGCTAGAGCCGCGGTGTCCAAAGCCTTTCCCCAGCTTTGTGCAGGTTTCTCTGCTTCTAACTCATTCAGTTCAGCTCATCAGGTAATTGCCGAGGCCTTTGGCAGCTGAAGCAGATGTGTTAGAGCAGGTACAACATTAAATAGTACAATTCCTGTGGCTTTCCTTGCTGTTCAGTGTTCAGTTACATAGCATACTTATGCCTGTTCTACTGTCTAGGAATACACTTGTAGGCTAAGGGTCATGTAATTTGTTTAGGAGTCAAAAGTCACACAGAACTGTGTTGACATCCCATAATAACATTCCTCCAGTGTCTACTTGTCGTGGTATGTTACGTTTTTACAGTCACTCTTTTAGTTAAGAGCCCAGACATAGAGATGCCGCTGGGCATCTGACTGAAGCCCATTGATCAGGTTACTGTTTTTGTTTGCAGTCAGTGACGTATCTAGAACTTTCAGAAGTGCTTGAGAGAAGTTTTTCTCACTGTAAATCAAAGTGTGAGTGGTTGATTCCGTCACTGCCTGATTATGTTAGTGGTTAACCAGATGCATTAGGCTGTCAGCTCAGCTGCTGAAGTCCTTACCAGTTGGAGAGTTCACTTGGATGTATCTACCTAGAAAACATGGACAACTTTATTGGACATTTCAAGAATTTTAACAATGAATTGCTACAATATTTTGAATTTGACAGTCCTCATAATTAATAATTAATTGCAATTATTGAATATAATTATTATAATTGTAATCAATGATTAATTAGTCAATAAAATGAATTGTAAAAATCTGCTCTGCAACTGTACTGAGTAACTGGGATATTCTGAAATACACCTGAAATATACAAATACTGGCCACTTTATTAGGAACTCCAACCTTGCTGTGCACAGTAAGAGACTGTAGCCCATTCTTGTAAAGTGTTAGCCATCCTCTAACCCTTCATCAGTGGTCAGTTTCTGACCAATGAGCCACACTTTGCTGGGCATTTCTGGGAGGTCCACAATCCAAATAATATCTTGTGGTCAAAAGGTGGTGAGTAGTGTAGAGGGGGCTGATGGTGTGCAACATTGAATGGGTTACTGTACTGTACTCTACTGTAATTGTACACCTCTAAATCAGATCTATAAGGTATGTGGAGTTAATAAAGTGACTGAGTGGAAGAAGGTCGGTGTTTTTTTATAAAATGGCCAATCGGTGGAAATACAAGAGAGGCATTTCTAATAAAGTGACCAGTGAGTGGAAGGACAAGATAGGCGTTTCCTATAAAGTAGATAGTGAGTATATATATATATATATATAACGGGTGAGATAGAAGGTTTGTACTGAGGCTTTTCTCCATTTGATTCAAAGCTGGATTGCTATGCTGCCAAACTGCTGGGAGTGTATTACTGTGGAGATTATTGAGCTTCTGTGGACTGAGTCTCTCCAGATGAAGTCGTCTGGCACCACTTCTGCAAGCCAACAGCTGGAAGACTCATCCACACCTACCAGGCGCATTAAGCGCACTTCAGTTCTCCGGGTATCGGGGGGAGCTGATCTGGGATTAGAGCGAACTTAATGAAACGTGGTTGAAAAGTAATTTCCTGCCTCTAAGGAAAGAATGACAAAGCAATTTAACCATTTGAACTGTTGCTATTGCTCAAGTCTTCTGCCCATTTCTCTTTTCCTTCAGATTTACTTTTTAATCAGCGTCGGCTCAAGGCATTAAGATTATGCTGTTGAATAAGAAAATCTGCGGGGTTTTATTATTATTATTATGATTATTATTATTAGTATTAGTATTATTACTATAGCTCCTGTTCTGTTTAAAAAAAAAAGTAAAGTGGTTGACATCAGTGACGTGAGCACACGACAGCAAAAACTCAGGTGCGGCAATTTGACATCTAATAGGATGCAATTATCACAGTTATTGACTAATTGATTTTAACAGCATTTCAGGGACTAAAATCTTAAAAGGGTCTCGTCTTGAAGTCAGGATACTGCATCTTAAGGCTGCAGGCGGTCTGATCCATAAAGCTTCCATAAATCTGCTCCCGTCAGCCACGTTACTCGTTACCTGAGACAATGCAGGGTGATTTTTTTTTTGGTTTTCCATATTTAGATGCGAAAAAGTGGTCCGTTCAATCTGGGAAAACACTACACAGTGCAGCTGTCATGGCTTTTCTTGCTGAGGTCCAGCATATTAATGCATGACCCTGGGTCCTATTGATTAGGAGCGCACTTGCGCACCAGGCGTCATGCAATCTGTGTAGGGATCAAGAGTCAAGAAGAACTGCATTGACATCTCATCCATATCCAAGCATATGGTAGAACAACAAAAAAACATTCCTCCAGGGTCTCGGCGCCACATACCTGACATGGCCTGTGTTTACTGGACCAGGGAGGTACAAATGACGAAGGCAGTGTAGAGCAAATACATGGTTCACATACAGGCATATGCAAAATCAGAGACTCTTGATATAATTTCCAGTCAAACTGGCCATTAAGTACAAGTTTCTGAGGATGCCAAAGCAAATTCTGAGTGTGAACGTTGGAGGTGTGGCTTAAGATTTTGTTGAGAAACTGAAAGTGAGTCTCCTGAAAAGAATGGAGGCTGTAATAAGGGTAAAGAGTGGGCAGAGTAAACACTGAAGAATGTACTTCACATTAAGTTGTTGAGGCTTCTGTGTTATTTTCTGTTGAATGTATGTTTTCAGCTTGAAAAATGAGCAGCTTGTGCTTAATGTTTGTTTTGACTGCAGATGAAGTAAATGACAGGGTGGCGTCTGATGCTATGCTTATTTCCCTTCAGATTCGGTCAGGTTTAATGTATAATGTATAATTCTACCCAATACACCATAAAGAGAGGCCACTGCCCACACCGATTGGATATAAATACATATTCAGTACAGCAAGGTTAGTCATTGCACTTTTCTGCTTGATTACCGCTGTGATCCCAGCAGATTTCTATGAAAAACGGAAAGCAAGTCTCTCTAAAAAAAAAAAAAAAAAAAGTTATCATATTATATTTAGCTGTAGAGGCTTCTGTATAATATTCTCTCTTTAATATACAGTATGTTTTTTTTGGGGGGGGGGGGACAAAACAACCTGCACTTAACAGCTTTTTTGACTAGAAATAATAGAAATGAAGTCATGCATGCAATTCAGCGTGTCCCTGATTTTGTACACCTGCTTGTCCAGAGTTTCGTCTGACATGAAGGGCATTAATAGGAGGGTTGTCCTCTAGTGCTGCAGTAACATCCTGTACTCTTCTAAGCAGGTTTTACTCTAGTTGTTGGAAAATTGCTCTGAGGATATGATGACATTCAGCCAGAAGAGCATTATTGAGGTCAGGTACTGATGTTGGATGATCAATCCAACTCATCCCAAAGGTGTTGGAAGAAGCTCCATCTCTACTCTAGATGTAATAATTTGCAGTTATACAGCTTTACTAAAGATTCAGAGCTAGAAACTCTTTATTATAGATTTAGAGGTCAAAAAACAGCTTTGATAGCAAGAACTTCACTCTTCTTCTTCTTCTTTTGTCATTTTTCCAGCCAAGACAAACACAGTGGACAAGTGATGGAATTGCTTTGGAGTCGCCACACCAGGAGCTGTCATTAATAATTTGCCCAGACTAAAGCAGACTAATCATCGTAGCGGAGGGAACGAGGCATGTCTGGATTTCTGGCTGATCGCCGTTACGGGTCTCGATGTCAAATTGGCTGCAGAGATGATCAGGCTTCGAAAGCGGGAGGGGTGTGGAATGGGGCGCAAAAGAAGAAGAAGAAATAGGGTGAAGGAAAGGGGGGGCCGAAGGGCTTGTAAGGTTGTTTCCATGCAATATTCATCCTCATCTGAGAATACAGCGGCTTCAAGTTGTTTTAGATCAAAAGCATTTTTATTCAGCAGCGAGGGGAAAGCGCTTGAGCGCGTGTGAGGGGGAGGACTGTGCTGAGTGTCTGTCTGACTTTGATACTGTATTTCATCTCCTCGCAGTCTCCAGCCATGCAAACGCCACCCGGCAAATGCGCCCAGTACATATGCGCCGTCTCCAACTTGGAGGAAATCTGCCGCTGTCAGCTACCTGCTTTGCATGCTGCATTATCACAGACCAGAATCCAATTTCCATGTCACGGAAAAGTGTCAGTGAGACATTTTTCTGTAGTTCACGCAGGTTTTTTCCTGCTTTTCTCTGCTTACATAATCATTTGCACGGCTTTTTTTGTGCTGCTGCTCTTGTTGTTGTTGTTATTTTGCCTCGGCTTCTCATGTAAACAGTATTTATTATTGAATATTTGCTCTTGAGCTGCAATCTCTTCTCTGTTATGACTCAGTACTCACCGAAAACCACATGAAAGGCACTCATCATTTAGGTGACCTTCTGAAACCTGTTGTCGACGGCAGGAAATAAATAAATAACCAAATCACGAACAGAAAACGTCCCGTTTTTCAACATCGATCCAGCAGCTCCCCATTCAATCTCCATAATATGGCCGTGCAAGGCAATGGAGCCAAATATTCAGTGTGTCTTTTGCACATGTGGACAGCTACCACCACACCTGTGAGCTACACTCATAATGGGCTGGCATGTGACTCTTGGGTCCATGTGCGGTCATTTTAAATGAGACTGTCCTTTTCTTTTCGTGTGAAGTGCAGTAATTGAGGGAGCAAATTTAAGGACTGGAGAAGAAGGCACCCTGAGGCCATGCATGTGCATCTAAACTGGAGAGTTTCTTCAACTGTGTGGGAGTAAACTTGCGAACTCTGTAATGAGCGTCGGCCGGAGCTCAGAGGAATATTTGCCCGAGAGCCTTCCTCCCTGGAAACGATCCGCCCTTTTCCCCCTTTCCGTGAAGAGCGTTTTGTGTTTTTTCTGTAAATTATTTTTTGATTAAGATGTTGAACAAATATCACGTCCCACGTAAGCACCGCAACGGCCGACTGGAGCATTGTGGAATTTGCATTGTGGGAAACGCTGGATATGAAGGATTTAATTTCTCCAGGATTACATCACATAATTAAGTGTTTATGCATCTGCCTTTGGTGCATTCTCAGCCAACACTTACTTCTAACAACTCACTTCTCTTGGCGGAGATCCAGTAGTGTTTCTGTAAACCACTTCGCTTTAGGAGGTTATATCGTGATTCATGCATGCATTATTAATTTTGCAATTCAGAACAATGCCTTTTTCATCTTGTTGCTCCATGCAATTGCTTTCGTTGTACACATAATAGTGCCAATTAACACTAGCCCAGCGAGGATGCTCACTATGCTGGAGGTCTTAGTTACAACCCAGTTACCTCAGTCTAACTACCTTTAATCAGCAACTACAGGTTGAAAATAAGCTGAAAGTGGGGAAAAGCATAACTGCTGTATATGCAGCATACAACAAATAGTGACTACCCACCTGTTCATTGACATTAAAATATTGGAAAATTAGAAATCAAGGCAAGGCTCTTGATTTACCGGTCGATCTACGTTCCCACCCTCACCTATGGTCATGAGCTTTGGGTAATGACCGAAAGAATGAGATCACGAATACAAGCGGCCGAAATGAGTTTCCTCCGCAGGGTGTCTGGACTCTCCCTTAGAGATAGGGTGAGAAGTTCGGTCATCCGGGAGGGACTCGGAGTAGAGCCGCTGCTTCTTCACGTCGAGAGGAGCCAGCTGAGGTGGTTCGGGCATCTTGTTAGGATGCCTCCTGGACGCCTCCCTCGGGAGGTGTCACAGGCAAGTCCACCGGGGAGGAGACCCCGGGGAAGACCCAGGACACGCTGGCATGACTATATCGCCCAGCTGGCCTAGGAGCGCCTCGGAATCCCCCTTGGAGAGCTAGTGGAAGTGGCTGGGGAAAGGGAGGTCTGGGCCTCATTGCTCAGGATGCTGCCCCCGCGACCCGAACCCCGGAGAAGCGGAAGATGATGGATGGATGGATGGATGGATAGAAATCAATTCGGCTGAATACAACTTGATATTAATTAATTTCAAGAACAAACTGAAAGCAAATGAATATAAAGGCCAGACCTGTTTTCACTGTGGTGTTCTATAAAAACTATAGTGTGCTTTTTGCCACGTGTTAGTCACCGTCATACTGTGTCTCGAGAGCGGGAGTACTGAAAATATATGATGTCATTTTATTACTCTGCTAATTTGAATCATTATACAACATGGTGGAGGTAGTTTTTTTTACTGTAAAGCTGGCATCATGATCCCATCTTCATAGTAAAAACAAAAACTACCTCCGTCATGTTGTACAACTGACGCAAGGCATTCCCTATAATAGTCCTGACCACGTCTATGCCAAATATACTGATCCAAACAATCACAGAATGTGCTGCCTGTAGTCACCAGGCTTCTTTTCATGTGTTTCGGCAGACTTTAGTCCTTCAGTTTGGTCCCAATTTGTTAGTAACGGTTTTCTTTGAGCCTCTTTATTCAAGGCTGACACCATGTCCCATGTCGTCTTTTGAGTTCAACTGCTGTGCCTTTGGTTACTGGTAGGGTGGCTCTTCCAATACTACAATGAACACGTGATGCAACGTTATTACACTGATATTTTGAATTATTTAACGTTTTAATGATATCGTACAGTGATGTAATGCATTTTGTTGTCTACTGTAAATACACTGAATCCATATGTGCTTGTTAAATTCTCGTTCTAAAACCATAAGCATTAATATGGACTTGTTCCCCTCCTTTGCTGCAGTAACAGACTGTTCTGGGAAGGCTTTATACTAGATTTTGGAACATGGCTGCAGGGATCTGCTTCCTTTCTGCCAGCAGAGCATTAGTCACTGAATTCTTCTCTATGATTTATTCTACTGCCAAAGTTTGTCTGTGGAGATTGCCTATGGACAGGGATTAAGATTCTGCCACTAACTAACTGCTACTAATCAGCATAGGCTGACATGAGTGGCAAGGTCACGCCAAGATGCATTAACAGGTCAATGTTTGTTTCCACAAAGGCTGCGGTTTCAGAAGCTTGAGGACCTGCCAGCGCAGCCGTCTGCAGCCTCTTCATTTGATATGTGTAATTTGCCGAGATGAGAATTTCTGTTTATGTTTATGCAACACAAGCACTGGTCCAAGTACCATCTGAATACAGGTGGGCAAAAAAATGTTCTGGGATCAGGATTAGTGAAGGGCGCTAAGCAGTCTAGAGTTCTACATTTCTAGCCGCTAGAACTTTATTGATAGCATTCCTGATGGCATCACCATCATACGCCCACAAGATCATTCAGCAGTGCTGTATCTGTTTGTATTGAGAGAATTAAGCCACAACCGATCCAGCAAAGGCAGTACAAACATTTCTAAACCTTTTTTAATGTTTAAAACACATTGATCAGTGTATTTGGGTGTGATGACTTGATCTTATTTGATTTGTGGTTGTAGGAATGACGAATGAAAACTAAATTCTAAACAACTGAAATTCCCAGCTGCGTTACCATTTTAACCTTCCAAACCGCACACTAGTTCACTAAACAGTAAGCCAAAATACATTTACATTTATGGCATTTGGCTGACGATCTTATGCAGAGCGACTTACAATTTGATCAGTTACACAGGTAGGCGAAGGTGGTGTTGGGAGTCTTGCCCAAGCACTCTTATTGGTAGGGTGTTTACCTAGGCGGGGCACTGAACTCCAGTTTACAGCGTAGAAGGCAGAGGTGTTACCCACTACACCATACCAACTAAAATAGTGCACATACCAGTAGAAGTGCCCTCATTAGTGTAGTAGGTGAAGTACAGAAGCATGTGGTTTGGGATGCAGTGTTAGATCACCAAGTGAGATAAGATCAGCAGCTCCAGTGGCTGATTATCGCCTCGCTGTGCTGTGCTCAGTAACTGTTAAACATCTTTAAACAAAAGTTTGACGCATTAGTTCATTATATATCAACTACTGAGTTAAGCTGATGCAAGCTTCGTATTCGCCAACTTTCATAAATCAGTCTATGTTTAAGGCACCTCAGTGTAGCTGCAGCAACGGAAAATACGTACGAGAAGCTGGTGAACAAGAAGCTTGACTTGAGCTTAATATTAATGTGTGAATTTATTTTTTAAGAGCTTTGGCAGCTTTGGTTGCCACTTTTATATTAGTTTTTATATCACATGCTAAAATGTTCTGAACTCAGAGATGTGCAAGTTATACAGATCCAGGCCACCAATCTAGCTAATCATCTTCTTATAGCATTTCCTGGAGATGCACCTAAATTCTTCTAATTCTGGTTTATTTTGCTTGGTTTTTATATACTTGCAGGGTTGTAACTGGGCCTAGAGGGCGTTGGATGGGAGAGAGGGTAAGATTTCAAGCAGCCTGGGCTCTATCACATCTGAAGGGAGCTGGAGAGGGTGGGCCCTCTCCTGATTGTATCCAGATGAGCAGGGTATACGTCCAAAGGCACAGCCCACCTTACATCACCCATCATTCAGGTTTAACACGGGGGTTTTAAAGGTTGCCACAGTCAGGACTGAGTCATGGTTGCTAAAAACTTTACAAGACCGACTGACTTTAGTGATGTAGTAGGAGTAAAATATTGAATAAGATGTTGTTCTGCATGACTGGCTTTATTTTCACTCTTACATTTAACTTTAGGACACGCAAATTTTCAAGTGGATCGCCGATATTTTCTCCAAGTGTATTTTGGGTAAAACTCGTCACCAACGTCATCATCGGTCACTTGGCAACAAATTGTAAACTAAGTGGAGCATTTTTACCGACTAAGCTAACATGAGTGGCACTAATTCATATAAGCATAAAATGTCAAAATGCTCCGATCGCTATCCGTGGTGCTGAACTGCTTTGAATTTGTGTTATCATTAGTTACCATGTAGCCGAATGTTTTTGTTGTTCTCTTGGTGTGCTATATTTCATGTCCTTGATGGACTTCAAAATGACACAGTTGTTTTCCGTGGTGCCGAAGCTTGTAAGCCCCGCTGTTGTGGGCATGTGTTTGTTGTAAAATGATGTTATGATGAGCTTTATTAAATAATAAAGGGTATAAAGGGCCCGGTCATTTGCCCCGCCCCTGGCCCGGCTCTGATTTGTTCCACTAGTGGGGACGTGGTTTTTCTTATAACGACGTAATTTAATTCTATAAATTGAGATGCAGACCGGAGGGTCCAAAACTGGAAAATGTGACTCCTAACAACCACCTGGAACACCTGGTAGACAAAAACTGTCCCCATCCGATAAACAGCACTTAAAGCTTCCATCTTTGAGAGAGAGGAAAAAAATCAAGCTGCTTCAGATCTGAAAACACCCACAGGGGTTTCTGTCCATCCTTCCACTGCGAGAAGACGACTCAGCACTATGGGTCTGAAAGGATGTGTAGTTAAGAAGCCTCACTGAGAAAAGGAGACACACATCAAACAAAGAAGGACTGACCACCCCAGAGTCCAGACCTCAACATCACCGAATGGGTTTGATTACTTGGATGGTGAGAAGCCGAAAATGCCAAACCAACTTCTGAGGCTGAACTTTGGGGGTGTGGCTTCAGATTTCTTTGAGAAACTGAAAGCGAAAACTGAAAGTGAGTCTAGTGAAAACAATAGAAGTTGTAATAAAGGAGAGTGGACACACTAAATCCTGAAGAATGTATATTATAGTTAGTTGTTGAGGCTTCTGTGTCATTTTCGGTTGAATGTATGCTTTCTGCTTTTGTTTTCCTGACACTGAAAAATGAACAACTTGTACTTGTTTGTTTGTTTTTTTCTGCAAATTAAATAAATGAGTGGCCTCTGATTATCACAGGAAGTACAGAACTTAATACGCTCATTTTCCTTCATATACTGATCAGGTTTAATGCATAATTCCACTCAATGCACCATAAAGAGATGCCACTGCCTACACCGATTGGATATAAATACATATTCACTACAGTAAGGTTAGTCATTGCACTTTTCCAGTTGATTACCGCTGTGCCACGTGCGTGTCCTTGCTGACCCTATGTCCCCATCCTGCGCGTGCGTGTGTCCTCATGGGCTGCTGTGGTTCATGTGGTCTGTTTCATGAAACTAGAGCAGGACAGAGAGGGCCAGTGAGCCAGCATCGTGTTTAGGGCTGAGTCACGGAGTGATGGAAATGCCATCATTGGGCAAAAGAGGGAACCCAGCAGGAGGCCTGCATGTTTCACCGTGCATACAGTGACCCTGTGCAGCCTCGTGCGACATCACTCTGCTTCATCCTCGCTGATCTGGCCTCTGGAAGCCGTCGGCAGAGCTCCTAATAAGCTTCCCGGGTGTTTATGACAAGCTTCTCCTGTTTCATCCACCCCAGGCTGTGAAGCGGAGTGAGAGACACATTCTGACAGATAGAGGAGAAAAACGAAGGCTGAGGAACTTCTCTCAGGGCCCACCTCAGGACTTTATATGCTTTTTTTAAAAAAAAGCTCAATACTGTATGCTGGCATTGCTGTGCTCTGCCTGAGATTAACAGCGCAATTATACATGCATACGCTCCTTCTCCAGCACAGGGTGCAGCGTTCCATAAGATGACTTCGCAGCGTAGGAAAAATGAGTTTCCCCCACTTCTTTCCTTCCTTTTTCTTTTGTGTTGCAGCTCAGTAATGACGACATAGCGGCCAGCCTCTATGCTAAGTGCCTATAATTCCACGCTGCCTTTTGTTTACAACCAGCTCTCTTTGATCAAACCACGTGGCGTCTGTAAGTGTCCATCTCTGAGTACCTCCATGCTGAGCATCAATCAAGTCAGTAGCTAATGCATAATTCTTCAAGCGTTTATCCCTCCTGTCAGAGAGGCAGAGTGGGAGAGTAATGAACGCTAGCCACTTTCTGGCCGGGGTGCCTTTAGCCTGGAGCTGCAGTGCACAGTCAAAAGGTAAAAGTGAGGATAAGGCTCTGCCTCTGCCTCTGCCTCCTCCTGGATTTACATTAGTGATAAGAACTGGTGAACCTTGACTATCGGAGCCAAGCCTTCAGTTTGAGCCATAAATGTCAAATTAAGGAAATAATAATGTTAATTTCTGCTATCACCCTTATTGGAAGTGTGTTGGCACCAAGCTAGCAAGCTTGGAAAAGGCATTCCACGCTCTGTGAAGCTTCTAACAGATATATCAGCATATACACTATATGGACAACACCCACACGTTAAACATACAGGAGCTTTTATGAATCCCATTCTGAATCCATAGGCATTAATATGGAGATGGTCCCCTTTTGCAGCTATAACAGCTTCCACTCTTCTGGGAAGCTTTGTACAAGATTTTGGAGAGTGTCTGTCAGAATTTTTGTCCATTCACTCAGAAGAGCATTTGTGAGGCTAGACACGTTCTAGTTCATCCTAAAGGTGTTCTATTGGGTTGAGGTCAGGACTCTGTGAGGGCCAATCAAGTTCTTCCACACCAAACTCACCCAGTCATGCCTTTATGGACATTGCTTCATGCATTAGGGCTCAGTCATACTGGAACAGAAAAGGGCCTTGGAACGAGGTAATTGTCCAAAATGTCTTCTTGTGCTGAAGCATTAATATTAGGTCAACCACAGTTGACAGTTACCGTTGGCACAGTGCAGTCAGGCAGGTAATGTTCTCTTGGCATTTGCCAAACCTAGACTCGTCCATCAGACTGCCAGACAGAGTAACATGATTCATCACTCCACAGAATATGTTTACACAACCCATTTTGTGAGGCACAGCTCTTTTGCTGCTGTTGCTTCCAGAGGCAATTTGGAACTCTTTAATGATTGATTTAACAGACGACAGGCACTGTGTGCTTCAGTACTCGGTGGCCCTACTCTAGGTTTGCATGGTCTACCACTTTATGGCTGAGCTGTTGTTACTTCTGGTTGCTTCCATTTTACAATCATAGCACTTACACTTGGCTGGGGTAGATCTAGCAGGACAGAAATTTCACAAACTGACTTATGGCACGGGTGGCATCCTATGACAGTGCCATTCCACTGCCAATGTTTGTCTATTGAGACTGCAAGGCTGTGTGCTTAATTTGATAAACCTGTTAGCAAGTGTGGCTGAAACATCTGAACTCAGTAAATAGGAGGAATGTCCCAGTGCTCTCGCCCATATAGTGTATGTTTACCTTGCAGTAGTTTCACTGCAGCTGCTCCCCGTCTCACTGAAACACAGTGTCCCCGTCTCACAGTTAGTGATGTATGTAGAGTTTCCAGAAGGCCTAGACTGGCCTTAATCAAAATGATTGGTCGATACCACTGTGACATCATAATCATATTAATGCTTTTCTGTCATCTTAGGACCTCAGTCCTAAGTCCCAGATTTCCCTGGATTGTCCAGGCTTTTAGTTGTCTGACCATGAAATAATGGAGCGTATGTGTATGTGAACCACTAAGTTCGCCGCGGCAATATTGCATGTTTTGATGTTTCCCTGCTGGTGAAGGAATTTGCCATAAAATCCACCGAGATAGAGGCCAAAAGTGATTTTCCCACTGTGGCTCAGAGGCTTCTTGAGATGGACATTTGGATGATGCTACGCTAAGTGACTCTATATTGTGGTGAGTCGAATCCCCCGCTAGCTTTAGGAACTGTGGAGGTGTGTGTGTTCTGCGTTTAATTTATTGTTCATTATATATTTTGATACTTTCAGACTGTACAATGTTCGTGAGCATGAGAGGTGATTTATATATATATAAAAGTGGTGACCATGAGTTATGATGGTGATAGGCAGCACAACAGGTTAGGTTCTGTGGCAGAACTGACTTCTATCTACCATGGAGTGAATTGCTAAATTTCTTTTGGGATCAATAAAGTGTCCGTCTGTCTGTCTGTCTGTCTGTCTGTCTGTCTGTCATCCAGTCCAGTTTTGCAGGAATGTGTTTTAAGTTGATGTCGTTGGACTTTTAAACAGCGTATGTGTGACATGGCCAATGACATCATGCAAAGTGATTCATTTTCATTTCATTTTTCTGCTAACTTAAACGAAATGTTCCATACAGTGTTTTAACAAGGTAAGAGATGTCAAACTTCAAACTTCTAGCACACATCATCACTCTTTTCTCTCATTCTGGGGTAACTTCATTCAAATGAATTATGCAGCGCCCAATGAGTGTTCATATGTGACGCGGTAACAGGTCATATATTATGTAACCCCTATCCCAAATATATGTGGCAAGAATAAGGGCCTGAATTCAATACATCGCTCCCTATTCCCTTATATAAGTGATTGGCAGAAGTAAAACCCACACGTAAGAGAAAGTAAATGCTCAAATACACTTAGATATAAAATACCAGAGGTTTACTGAGTGTTTCACGCGTGAAAAATATCAGATTTTATCAAAGTGCGTTCTCTTATGGATTTTCCACAATTATTCATAATTCATAAAAATGTAAACGGTAAATACCTTTACAATATAACAGTGCTTAGATTTTTAAATGACATATTTCAGAGTTTTTAGTAACCAGATGTTAGAGCTTCTTTAAGTTACAGATTAAGTAGATGTTCACTGTACACTGTATTTGTTACACAAGTAGCTTTTGTATAAATTCACCTCTAATTTAAACTCATATCATGAATTTGGCTTATGTAGAATCTCCCCTTTAAACACACCTGTAATGGTACTTGAGCAGTGGAAAATACAGAGCACACTCATAAAAGAGTTTCTGAACACAGGGACCAAGTATAAACCTCTGGAAAGGTTTAAACTCCAGTGGGCCGCGTCCTTACACACTCAAAAGCCTCAACTGAGTAAACAAAGGAAAACGTCGCAGGCCTGAGTCGGAGCTGGAGACCCGAAACTTAAGAGGTCGCTTCACTCAAACGAGCCAAAGGAAATATTAAATATTAAATCAGTACCTGACTTGAGACAACTGTCTGAACCTGTCCAGCAATAGAAGAGCTTGTTGTCATTGAGTGACGTGCCCTCAAAGAGGGCGGCAGTGTTCTGCTCACTGTAATGAAGATATGGCTTTTAGTTAAACTCTGCATGGATGCTGCAGATTTTCAAAGACGTAAAAAAAAACTGCCGTTAAACAGACATACATGCATCTTTACTATGCTCTAATTATCATAACGTTCAGAAAATGTCATCGTTATTATCATTTTTAACCGTTCTGAACCCATGTCCCTGTTATGAAGGGTTGCGGGAAAGCTGTTATTATGGATGAGACACATTATGAATAATAATTAGACGTCAGTGTTGTCTGTATAGTGTTAATGGAAGCTTACCGGTAAGGTATGTTGTTGAGCAAGCGGATCTTTCTGTGAGTCATTTGTACAAGGGGTCCAGTGAAGTTTTGAGGGGTCATCACTGGCACCATGGGGGGCAGGGGGGGCACCATGAGCCCTGGTTCAGTTTCCTTCCCATTATAGTGGGTAGCATGTAAAACACGCAAGCATTACTAGTTCCAACACTGAATAGAAATGGTCTAGTTTGCTGAAGGAATCCAAGAAATAATCTCAGCCCTTTTATTTCAGAGCCTGCGGCAATCCTGGAAACCCCTCACTACCGGCAGCCTGTGAAACCAGCCGGACTGGAGCGAGGCCTTCTGAAAATCAGAAAACAGAGTGGTCCTGGACTCTGTGTTCATGCTGGTTATTTATGAGGCAGATGGGTTGCATAAATTTAACTTCCTGTTGGAAAGCTCAATTAGCCAGGCCGAGCGTTTGCACGTTTGTCCAGGTCTCTGTTGCTGTAAATGATAAACAGGCAGACGGGAGCAATTCTTCATTTTGGTGGAGGTGCCACATTATGTCTTCCACGATGCTTTTGTTGCATAATTAGTTTGATGAATAAAATGATGGTTCACTGGTGCCAGAATGTATATAAATGTAGGTGGGAAGATGGAAGAGGATTGGAATTCACTGATGGCCGGTGTTTCACACCTGAACGTGCAGGAGCTGAACACTAATAGAAGAGAACCGTCAGAGTAACATGTGAACCATGTGATTCATATCATTATTACGGAGATCTTTTAATCCGCATTAACTGGGTTTACCATGTCATGGCGATCTCTCTTTCGTTCTTGTCCTCCTTTCAGCCCTACCTCCCCACTATGTCTCTCTCGAGCTGTGCCAGTGCTGCACTTCAGTGTTAAATTGTCTTTTTATATGACTTCAGCAATGCAAGTGTTAAAGGTAGCAATGCATTCAGTTACTATCCATACCCAATCACTCATTGTTCTAGATTAGTCCTTGCAAATGAAGTGCCTTCTTCAAGGGCAACTCTGGCCAAAACAAACTATGGAACCATCGATATCTGTTGTACGCATAATTACTTGTGTCCTGTGCTCCACTCCCAAAAAGAAAGTTCTTCAAGGGCTCCTCAGAACCGTAAACATTCAATGAACCCTTTACATGATTAAACGGTTCTCTTCATGGTAAAGGTGCTCTTCAGATTGATGGAGAACATACTGTAGATGGTTGAATACAGAACATTTATGAAAAGGGTTCTATATAGCACCACAAGCTTGACATTGTAACAATAAAAGAACTTTTTGGTGCTACGTAGGACCCCTTTTCAAAGGGATTCAAGGCATTATCCACCAGTCTAAAGAACCATTTTTATGACGCAGAGAACCCATTAATCACATAAAGGGCTCATTAAGTGGTCATGGTTCTATATAGAACTATTTTTTGAACCTCAAGGTGGTTTAAGAACCACCTTTTTTCTTTTTAAGTGTAGGATATAGTAACTTTTTCCAGTTAAATGGCTCCGAACACCCCATTCGGAAGTATCTTGAAAGAGGAAAGGACTTTTAAAAGCTGTAACTGCTGAGGGTGATTTTCCTGAAAGCAGAAGGAAGGCAGAGAGCGAACATTAATGCTACAAGGTAGAATAATCTTACTGCGGCTGTGTAATCTCAGGTCATCAATACAATGCAGAGAATGGATCGTTTCCTGCCTCAAATGGCAGGAACGACTTGTCAGGTGTGGAGGACATCAAGCTAAAAGCTGATGTGAGTAAGGTTGCTAAGTATCTAAATACTTCAGTTTGTCTTTTTTTCTGTCTGAAAGGGTGAAAAACAATGTACCGGGTGTCCGTTTAGTGCTAAATGAAGACAGGATTTCAGTTTTCTTCACAGTTTAGTTTGAGGGCCGAGGGAGAGTTACAGTAATCCTAGCTTGGCTGTATTTATTAGTCTGTAGGTCAGTGGCTAGGCTATCAGTCAGGACTGTTTGACACTGCAGGGATCCTCAGTAGTTGCATGAGGAATTTGCACAATGCATGCTTGGTACAGCAGTGAGAGAACACTGATGAATGAAAACATAAAAACAGGATGATACTTTATTGGCTTTTGAGCGGAATCGCTCAGTGAGTCTCATAAGGCCTGTTCTGTGGCTCCTCTGTCTCCTCTGCCTACTGTCTCCTGCACATCTGCCATGGGCTAGATACGACCAATTGTGACTGAAACTATGCTATCATGCATAGTGATGTATGTAATTGTGACACACGTGTCATGGTGAGTATCATATTGTGAGCTTAAAAATAAAGCTGTCAATAAGGGGTTTTTGGAGCAACTGCATAGGGAACCTGTATTCATAATTCTCAGAGCTCACGTCGTTGTTGTTGTAATGTTGCTCGCCAGCATCAAATAGAGGGGAAAGAGTTCCCCCTTTGAGTCTTGGTTCATTTCAATATTCTTCATCCTGGAATTAGTGTTTCTTTTTCCTCTTGAGTCCTAGTCCCAATTACATTTCTTATTTTTATCCCTACTCTTTGTTTTTGAGTGTCGCCTTGCCCCTTGGAAATGAATTACAGGGGGAAGTGGTTGAAGTTTTCCCTATGAAATGGGACCCTTAATTAAAAATGGGCATCACTTCATTAACAACTCCTAGCGCTGCTCTGTAGGCAACCCTGCCAGTCTGCAGTGGAGGATAAAGTTCAGCTCTTCACTGCTGGGCTTTAGTTACATTTAAGGCATGATATCCCTTTAAAGTGTGTGTGTGGGGGGGGGGGCAGTATTTATTATTGCCCACCCCTAATTGCTCAGTGATATGAAGCTGAACTCAGCCATTCACCGGCTTCTTCAGATTTTCTTGTTCCACCTTAAAGACTGCAGCAGTTCAAATTCTGGTGCCTCAGGCGTCAGAACTGCTGTGCCATTTAAGGCGGAATGGGAAATTAAACTAGCTAGCCAGAAAGATGTCAGCATAGTGCTAGTACACTAGTATGACTTTGCATTGCTCCCTTAAACATGTGCATTGCTAAGCGTTTATTTAGTATAGAGACCCATTTACTCATTGCTCTAGATCAGTCGTTGCAGATGACGTATCATCTTAAAGGCCAAAACCCAACCAAAAAGATCTGTTGTAAACATAATTACTTGTGTCCTGTGCTACACTCTCAGAAAGATAGTTCAAGGGTTCTGTAGTGAAAAATGGTTCTATATAGAACCATGAACATGAACCCTTAGCATGATTAAATGGTTCTCTGCATGGGCAAAGTGTTCTTCAGATTGATGGAAAATGTGCTGTAGATGGTTGTATGCAGAACCGTTTTGAAAAGGGTTCTATATAGCACCACAAGCTTGACATCGTAACAGCAGAAGAACCCTTTTTGGTGCTATGCAGGACCCCTTTTCAACAAAAAAAAAGCAGGTATGTTCTGGTGCATCAGAACCGCTGTACCATTTAAGGTGGAATAGGAAATTAAACTAGCTAGCTATCAAGACATCAGCATAGCGCTAGCGTTTATGTATGCTTTATGCTTGCTTATGCTGTGATGACCGGGGCCATAAGACAGTGAAATGATATTAAATTAAGATTATATAATGGTTAACATAATTCTTTCATGGAGAAAACGCTTATATTGGTGGGTTTCTTTGGTCTCTTGTGCAGCCATGTTTCTGTGTTTTTTCCCCCTCATAACACTTCGCTTTGAGTGTGCCTGTTAAAAACCTCCATTTGGAGGACCATGTAGTCCTAACACTTTACCCTACCACTGTATCTCAGCAAAAAGTCACGACAGCATATTCCTAGCCATGAATGTGTAAAAGAGGGTTCTGAGGGGTAGGTGGTAGGGGTAGGGGTGAAATAGGATTGGGCCGTGGTTTCTCTAAATGTTTTGTCCTCGTGCTCATTAGGAGGTTTTCTTTGCCACCGCCACTGATACCTTGTTCATTAGGGGATGAAAAGCAATATACAAGTACATTGAATTGGATTTAACTGAAGTACAAAAATATATAATGGACCTCCTCGTAATGTAAATATTACAGATCAATTATAGTTTGGTTTCAGTAGAATACATACATGGATAAGGATTAAGAATTAAGGGACCATTATTTTCAAGAGCGTAGTTGAGAACAGCCTGCCCTGCTCTCCACCGCTCTTTTCCTTTATGTCCCTTCATCTTTCTCTCTCTTTCTTCTCCATAGTCGTTCCTTCCCCAAAGTAAAGACAGCCTGGCAGCCTTGGCCCCCTTAAATGCATCATTTCTTCAGAGAGAGGGCTCCTCGTGGGCTGACCTCAGAGCTAGCTGGCCGCCTGCCACTTCCACTGGCTCAGCTCATCAATCCATCTCGCTTCTCTGACGGCCTTGATTTCATTGTCTCGCTCAACCCTCCTTCCGCTCTCTTCATCTCTCATCCTAAATGTCATCCTATCAGATGTTAGTGTGCCTGTGATTCCAAACAAACATGCCAACCGCCTGCAACAGATGCTTCCCGAAGTCACTCCGGGGGCTGTCGGGATGAACTCTGGGACCAGGGGCTAATCTGTCCACACGGCTGACGGACGTTAATGATGCCCTCGCAACGTTTCCATGTGGTATGTCGCCCAGGGGGCACCAGAGAGGAGATGATGATTGATTCGGCAGGTATATTCTACCCAAAGATATCAAAGGCATGACATTTTAACTCCATGTTCGGTGCTCATGTATGTTGTGTGACATTCACACTGAAAATGGAATTGCAGTCTGTAAGACCTGAACTGAATAATATTGACATGGTAGCTTTGGAAGCATCAAAGCTCCTTTGTGTCATCGATGATTTTCTTGGTTTTATTGCCACAACTATGAATAGATATTTGCCCTTTTGGACTTCACCTCTTACCCCCAGGGAAATGTGTTTTCTAGAAGTTCACTGATCAACACCCACCACTCCACGTGGATGCTAACACTAACAGGGTATAGTGGAGATATATATGTGGAGATGTTCAAGGTCAGTCATTCTTTCCAGGCCATCTGAGACACTAAGAAGAGTCGTGTAGTCTTTCTAAAATATCCACTGGGTTTCCTAGCTTACCAAAGCTGCACTATGCAAGATTGTTTATTCAAGTTTAAAGACATATGGGTCACACTTTATTCGCATGGCCCCTTCCAGATGATCTACAGACATTTAAATCATTATCAAAATGTATGGATACTCCATTGATTGTCAACACGTTAGGGTTAGGTGTAGGAGCAAGTGTAGGTTTTGCCTTGGGGTTAGGGTTAGCATTGGGGATAGATTTAAAACAGTCTTCTTCCCTCATTTTTCTAGTTGTTATATGTAATGGATATTTAGTTGAATGTCACTTGAAGATGTACTGAGCATCTACAAAGCATCTACAGTGGACCATCCAAATAAAGTGCTACCAGAGCACTACTAGTAGCCTGTTAATGAAGTAAGGTTCTTTTTATTTCAGGGTCCCACTTCATAGGGGAAGATTTCAACCACTGGCCCTTGTATAACACTCAAAAACAAGGGGTAAAAATATGAAATGAGATTGGGCCTTAGAGTAGGATGTACCTAATGGTACCCAGGGTCCCTTTTAAAGTGCAGTGCTTAAAAGAAAATGATAAATTAATTAACTGCTGTACAAATCCATTCCTTCCTCTTCTGCCTATTCTCAGTATTTTTAAAAGCATTGCATTGGATATTTATGTTTTACTGCATTAAAAATCACATCTGAACAAAAAAAACCAAACGTACATGGCCTAGCTCAGGCTTTTAGCCAGGGACCACCTGTTCTTCCATGTTCTGCAGAGTTGAACTGCACTGCTGACAGAAGTGTTGACTTGTCTCTTCCAAAACTGGTGCAACAAAAGACATTGGATTGTTGACCTAAAGTACTTCAGATGTGTTTTATGAACCCTACTGTGCGCACACTCAGACACAGCGCTGGCTTGCTTTGCAGCAGCTGAAAACCCCCCGCAGAGAACATCTTCACTGTCTTTGTATCTGTCCCCTTTTGACGCACATATTGTTCCCTTGCCTCTGTAGACTTGAGGAAAGGAGTGCCCGCCTTTGTATTCCCTCAAATATTTTCCTTGCATCTGTCCTCAGAAGAGACCCCGTCATGTTTTGTCCCAGCGTGGGGTCGAGACCTTAAAGAATGATTTGTCTTCTTTCTCTCTGCCCAGTCCGGCTCACCCAAACTGCACAGGTGTAGCTGCTGGTCGGTGTCACATCGCTGCACCAAGTTCCCAAAGCAAATGTCATGTTTTTAGAGTCTGAAGATGTGTGAAATGAGATGAAGAAAATGTCAGGAAACCCCAGGGATTACTGATTTGAAACACAAAGGAGGATCCTGCATAGCAAAGGCCTACAAAACCCTTCAGCTGAAGATATTTATAGACCCTGTTCTAGCTGTAGATATGCATTCTGTCAACAGTTATTTGATTTGTCACAATAAATAAATAAGATAATTCTGTTGTCGTAAACATTTTTGACTGTTGTGTTGAAAATTCTTTATCAACAGGTGCCTTTCCAGTTGCTTTTAAAACTGCCTTGGTGGGTAAAGTCTCACAAAAAGTTACAATATTAATGCGTTTATAATATCAAACAAACTATTTGAGAGTTTTCAATCAGGTTTTCAGGCTAACTGTAGTACTGAGACCACTGGTCTGCACACTCAGCACTAATGCACAGGATCTTATTGGATCTTATTGCTGCTTTCGATACTGTTCTTTATCAGGTTCTGATCCACCAACTTGAATTCTGGATTGGCCTCTTAGTCACAGTCTTGGAATCGTTTGTAATAAATAGACTTGGTTTCAGTGAGAAACCATTCAGTAAAACAATTCAACATTTCTTGTGGAGTCACACAGGGTTCAGTTTTAGGGCCGTTGCTTTTCTCTTTGTACATGTTACCTCTAGGGAATGTCAATTTTCATAGCTATGGTCATGGCATGCGATTATACATTTCCATTCCTTCTGTTGATCAAGACTGGGTTGTCAGGCTGACCAGCTGTGGGTCAGATATTTCTCATTGGATCTCTCAAAATGTTCTACAACTTAAGCATGAAAAAAGAACCGAAAAGCCTGATGTACTGATCTTTTGTACTAAAAATCTGAGAAAAATGCTTTGAAGCTGGGTTTTTAGCTTAGTAGATCAAGCTGAAGTCTGAAACCTGGATGCAATCTTAAACTCTTGAGCTTCGTTTCATTCCGCATGTAAACACGGTCACGAAAAAGTAGATTTTTATCATTTGAGAAATGTCGCTAAAGTTCAGCCTTTTCTATCTCAGAGCGATGCAGAGAAAACTGTTCATGCATTTGTTACAAGCAGACTTGATCACTGTAATGATCTTCTTACTGTACCTAAGAAAACAATGCATTCCTTACATCTCGTACAAAATGCAGCAACACCAATCCTAACAAAAACAAAGAGATCATATCAGCCCAGTTTAGAAACTCTGGCTGCCTGTATCTTACAGGATAGACTTGAAGGTTCTGCTACTGGTTTTTAAAGCTCTAAATGACCTTAAAGCACCAACCTACATTACAGAACGCCGGTCTATGTTCCAGCATGTGATCTCTGAACTGCAGATACTGACCTTCTGCAAACACCCTCTGTAAAATACAGAAAACATGGAGACTCTTTCAGTTATTATGCTTCTAAACTCTGGAACTCCATTCCACCTTTTATTGGAGCTCAGCGGTTACTATTAATAAACATTTAAAAGCATTTTTCTTTAACCCCTTAAAATTCCAGGCTTATTACAAACTAAGGCTTATTATGCAGTGACTGCAGTGGCTTTAATGCAAACTAGCTGAGCTATTCTTAGGTTATAAGCGTATAAAAACTCTGGGACTGCTGGCAGCCCCTGTCCTGTTTGTCATTGCCTGATATGATTGTAAATTAATACTCATTGCTTCTTCTATTACTGTTAAACATTATCACCTCTCTGTAAAGCACTTTGTGCTGACATTGGTGTAAAAAGTGCTCTGCAAATAAAGATGTTGTGGTGCTTATTGTTGTGGTGGTGGTTGTTGGTGGCGGCTGTGGCCAAGAACAAGCTGTACCAAATGTGCTCATTTACCGCCTACAATGTGGTGATTGACAGATGTGTAGTTATTTTCAGGCTGGCTTATTTATGACACATCCAATCAATTTTAGCATTAAAAACGTCTTTTGTTGACATTCTTAACCAGATCACAATAACTTTATATGTCTAATACATTGCTGCCTCTCTTTCAACAGCCTCGCTGCCTTAATGAAAAGCCTGTTAAACACATAATGGCATTGCTAAGCTGTGCTGACAACTCTAATGTAGTCATGATTGTGATTCATTTCAATTTCAGCTTCACTTTAAGCCATAAATGTCCAAACTTCTACATGCAATTTCTAGTAGGATGTAAGTGTGAGAATAATGGTGGCACAACCTGTAATTTGCTGTTAAATGAATTGCTGTTAAATCGGTAAATTAGAATCTGAGGCTTATAAACAAGATGTTTTATTTGAAGCTTTATTTGATTTGGTTTTGGTTACAGGAGCTCACAGAGCACAGTATCAGACAGACATTCACATGTAGTGAATAAGATAAAATAAATACAAAATAAAGTAAAATAACAGCCTGCATTCATAATCACACACACACACACACACACACACACGGTCATACCTGTAAACCTTACATTGTGCAATGTATGAGTCTAAAGTTAAAGTGCTGAGTGCAGCAGCAGTTAAAGGGTGTATGGTGGCAGAGAAAGGGATCAATGAGGTGACAGTCAGACAGGTGGGGTAATATGGCAGGTAAGTGGGGTAACAGGCAGGTAGGTGGGGTAATATGGCAGGTGAAAAGATGCTAGAACAAACACTGGTTTGAGCAGCAGTTCCAGAGGATGGAGTGATACTATATACGAGTGTATCTAGAAGTGCAGTTGAAGCTGGAATTGTTTTGTGTGGTATTTTAACTGTTCAAGAGAGCGATGGCTTGTGGGAAGAAGCTTCTTTGTAGCCTGAATGTCCTGATCTTCTTCTGGCTGAAGTGCTGGCCTGAGGGAAGGAGTTGGAACAGGTGGTGTCCGGGGTGAGAGGGGTCTGTGGAGATCTTCTCTGCATGCGTCCTGGTTCTGGAGGCATGTAGTTCCAGCAGTGTAGGCAACTCAACCCCAATTGTCCTCTCTGCAGACCTGATGATACGCTGCAGTCTGTGGAGGTCATGCTTGCTGGCTGAGCTGCTCCACACTGTGATGGACGTGGTGATGACAGACTCTGTGATGGCTGTGTAGAACCACACCATCAGCTCCTGGGGCAGGTTGAACTTCCTCAGCTGACGCAGGAAGTAGATCCTCTGCTGGGCTCTCTTGATGATGGAGCTGATGTTGCTGTCCCACTTCAGGTCCCTGGTGATTGTTGTGCCCAGGAACTTGCAGGACTCCACTGCCACCACAGTTCTGTCCAGGATGGTGAGCGCTGGCAGGGCTGGAGGGCTCCTCCTGAAGTCTTCTGTCAACTCCCCTGTTTTTGCTGTGTTCAGTACCAGGTTATTGTGGCTGCTCCAAAGGACCACCTGATCAACTACCCGTCTGTAAGCAGACTCATCACCATCTCGGATGATGACTGTAGTGTCATCTGCATACTTCAGGATTTTGACTGAGGGGTCTGTGGAGGTGCAGTCATTCATGTACAGAGAGAAGAGAAATGGTGAGACGACGCAGCCCTGTGGAGCACCTGTACTGATGGTCTGGGTGTTTGAGGTGAACTTTCCCAACCTCACCTGCTGCTCTCTGCCAGTGAGGAAGTTGGTGATCCACTGGCAGGTGAGGCTTGGCAACTTTTGGACTTCTGGGCTTTAGAAAATAAGACCCCTGATGTGTAATAAAAGTAGATTTTGGTGTGGAAAAATGAATTCAAAAATCAGGACTAAGAAAACTCACCAGATGTACTTTACTGCATTCCAGAATCATAGCCGGAGTCAGAATTCCTAACTGCAAGCCAGCTTTACTGCCATGGAATATAGTCAAAACCTCGTATCTCCAAAATGCTAACTTTACATGGAACCAAGTCATTTTGGGTCGTTTCCGTTGGTCCTTTCGTCATAAGATTTACACACGATGTATAGGACCCTGAGTCAGACACTGAAAAACAACAAAAATGGAGATACGAGGTTTTGTTCTAATAATAAGTGGACAGTTCCAGTGTAGTTGTTATGTAGGTACTGTGTAATAATGCGGTGGTAATACAGACGTTGCTTTGGTGGCAGTGCAGCACTTAATTAATGTCAAAGCTACATGGTAAGATAAGTGGATGGCTGCTGTTCTGTCACGTTACAAAATGGGTTAAAGCTGAAACTGGTTAAGGTGTCACAGCAATAGCACCAGAAATGCTGGCTAAAGGTTATGACAGCTGGCAGAAGTTAGTACATAGTTCCTTCTACTGCAGGTAAAACCATGCTGTTCCAGTCTGACTATAAACACAATTACATTTATTACCCTTGTGTAACTACGTGAGAGCGAACAGGCTGTTACAACTATTAAGATACACTTGTATTATTGCATGAGGCAAACCTGAAGTTCACACACATGTGTAATTACATAAGGTGTATGTCTGTAATGCATCTATAACAGTGACAACGATTAGTAGTTACATTGTTATTGCACATGTTGTTCACATGTAACTACACAATTATTAGACAATCTTAATATAAAGTGGGACCAAACGGCAAAGTGTTTTGATCTGTCCGCGCTGCTGAATAAACACACTAAACAAGACAGACGCATAGTTTTGGTTTTAGTTTGCTGCTGTTTTATACCTCTATACTGGAAGTATCCTCTAAAGAAAGCTTGGGCCTTTCTCTCTCTTATCCCGCCACGCGGGAGCAGGAGCTGTGGCTAGTCTTGTAGTTATTCTTCAACTTTTACATTTTTCACGGATCGTGTGGGTTTAGCATTAAAGATTCACGAGATCACTTGCCGTAACACTGCATGGGGCTAGACCTCGGGCTGTAAGTTACAAAAACAAACACAGCTCAGTGAATGACGGAGGCAATTAACCGGGTTAGGATCACCGGCACTGAAACATTCAGTGCACCGTGGGTTTTGGGTCGGAAGCGTTGTTGCTTTCCAAAAGGGACTCATTAGCATGCATGAGCTGGAGGTTTTGGACTAATCAGGCGGTTTTGGGAAAGTGAGTGTGTTCTTGCAACTCGAACACCATGCTGTGCGTCTGAAATGGCTTAATTCAGGTAATGCATGCAAAATTGAATTACGGGTAAGTGTATTTTAAAAGGGCAACACGCAATCAGTATTTCAGTTAAGTTATAATGTCAAATATATCAGAATTAGCTGCAGGCTCACTGTTATTACTTTTGGCTGCAGCTATGCTTTTAAATGCTAATTGACAATCACCAAAATAGTGCTGCATCTCAGAGAGGAGTCGCTCTGAGCTCGCATCAGAGAAGTTACAGTTGCAGTGAAGTAGCTGGGACGATCTTTCTGTGGCTGAAAATTCTAAGTGTGTAGTAGACTAGTGTGTTTTAGTTAGAGCGTATTTGCTTGTTTGTCCATATATTACCACAAGTTATTTTAAAAATAATGATTTTCACATTGCTTAGTCTAGCTGCAGTGCTGCTGTTGAGCCCAGCAGATATCTGACCATTATTTATCCAGAAACTGATTCTTATCTCCAGTATCGATCCCATTTAGCCCTGCAAGTTGAGGTTAAGATAAATGGGACACACTCGAGCACCACTTTCAGCCCAACAGTGCTTTCTTTCCACCAAACGCCCTGGCACTGCACTATGGACAGGACAAGACAGCTCATCAGTTCACCTTTTAGCTTAGCATTGCTGAATAAGGGTGGCCATTCATTATCATGGTAGAATAAATGATCACTTTACTGTTTTATGGTGATTGTCATGGTTACAGCACTGAACAAATCCATGTATCAGAAAATAGACAGAGTTTGTGAGCAATGTACAGCTGTATGTAACAGTTTCGAAGACCCCTGGGCAAATGGCCATTTTTGTTGTTTTTGTAAGTGGACAAAAAGCAATTTTAGCAAACTGTAGTGCCCAAATACTAATTATTTACTGAATTTAACATATTGGGAGAAATAAAGCATACAGTTTGTTAAACTTAGCAAATAATTAGTAATTTTGCGCAATCCTTTGCTAAAAACGGCATTTTTTTACTTATAAAATCAACAAAAAATGCCATTTTTTAGCAAAATTTAGTGCATGTGCTGACTTTAATATATATAAAATAGAAATGTACGGTACTGTGTGAAATTCCTAGGCACCCAAGACACATTTTCAAAATCTATTTATTTGTGTAGTTTGTGTTTATTTGCCCAGAAAAGTTTTAATATTTGAATAAACAAAATTTTTAGAATATATATATATATATATATATATAAAATTTTATGGGTGTTATTGTGTTTGTTTAACTCTCCTCCTCGAGGAAGCCCAGTATTATATGTAGTTAAAAAGCAGCTCCTGGTTTGACCAATCAGTGATTGATGATTGATGATTGGTCAATTGATGATATTAACGAGTCTCTGTGGCGGCTGTGAAGGTGTCAAGGAAAAACATGGACCCGAGAAATTCTTGTTACTTTTTATTGTTTTTCTGTTTATTTGAATTATGAATACGACTTTATTCTAATGTATATCGTGATAAACTCACTGCTGAGGGAAACTGCTTAAAAACTTGCTTAGATTCCTAAAACCTTCACACAGAACTGTACAGTATATAAAATGTAATCATTTTTGCACAAGCCACATTTTGTCTTATTTTCTTTTTCCAATATGCCAAATTTAGCAAATAAACAGTTACGTAAACTCAAATTTGCAGATCTGCGTGTCTCTATAGAGGATGTCACCAAGAAAATGACAGAAACGGCCTGTTAGCGGGACAAATATTAAAATACTCTTGTAATCTTTCATAATTTACTTCCACCTTCAAGCTACAACGCAAAAGGGGGTTTTCCTAGAAGCCTCCATGGAGTCAAAATGGTTCTACAGCTTTAGGAAAGGGGTCTCTAAGTAATAGCAATGGTGGTTAAATATAAAACCACAATAATTCAAAGAATCATTTGACATTTGGCTCTAGCCTTCTGGGGGCCCTAAGCAGGATCTTACCAGGAACCTCCATCTTGCTAGTTGTATTGCAAAATGACATTGTTTTTGCTAAGTACTAACAATGAGTTGTCTGTGCTCTCTACATTATTCAAATTATTAACTGCTAATTTCACATTGCGGATGCTTGCACACTCATTTAGAGCTCTAATAAGTAACACTTAGAGTTTTTTTATTTAATTACAGACTCACTACCCAGAATTTGTTGGGGACACTGCTGGTGACCACGAGGCACTAAGCAGCTGCTTATGGTGCTTATTAGGTAAAGCACTTCCATGGTTAAATGGCTCTTCTCTATGATTGAAAAACCTGCTGTATATTGTTCTTTATGGTTCTAATTAGCACCAAAATGGTTGGTCTGTTGTTAGTCATTAGTGCTACATGCCAACACATTGTGCAAAAAAGAACCTTTTCCTGTATTTTTAATGGTCCTTGTTTTTTCTTTTCTGTTTTGCCTTAAACAGTTACAAATTACATTGAATTTGAAATAAGTACACATAGCTTCACTATTCTAATTTAAATATAAAATCAGATTTTTGTTTAAATAAAACATACAGTCCGTATATGGAAACTAAGCTGGAAAACGAGCCTTTTTGGTTTTTGTCATATCATAAAAATCAGTTAATTTAAGCATCTACTTAACTCCGCCTATCAACACTGAAGTTATAAGGAGTGTTTCAACTCTGCTTTTCAAATGATGCACAGTCAATCAGAATAAAGCTCATTTACATAATTAGTCCTAAAGGCACAGGTACAAAAATAGCCTGTTTAATTGGAACAGATAATGAGAGGATGCAAAAATGAGTGCTTTGGTATTTACAACCACATAAACTTGCAACAAAGGTTGATTCATATTTTGTATTGCAGAAATCATTAAGTATCATGATTCCGTTTTATTGATGATGATGATGTAGCATCCTTGGGTTTGTGAAAGGCGCTATATGAATTGAACTTATTATTATTATTATTAAGTATCATCACCCTTACTGCGAACACTGTGAACACATTTTTACCCCAAGGGGCTGCTGGGTGGGCCAGTAGGTTGGGAATTTAAGCTCACCAGGTCAGGTGTTAGCAAAGGCTGAGTAGCCCATGTTGTCAGAAAAAAAAAATCATGAAATTGTCTGATGAAGGGGGAGCGAGGTCACGCTGTACATGTTCAATATTTAAAAGAGGTCGGCGAGCCAGCGATCAATGCAGGGACAGATTTAGCAGCCAGGCGCTGCAGCCCCCCAGCATCCACTGCCCCTCCATGACTGGAAGGGTTTGGGCTCACAGGTTATAGCTGTTCATGTTTGTATTATGTTCTTGGAGGCTTGGCAAATGGCTTTGTGTACAGTAGAGCCGTCCTGCTGAGGAGCGGTTTGCTGGGACCGAAGGGTAGCTGCACCATACATGACTAATCAGATCAATGCACGGTAGTGCACAGCTGTGCCTTTAGGGGGCACTCTAACACTTTCCTGCTTTCTTGCTGATTGCTATTGGTTTCTCTCTCTCTCTCTCTCTCTCTCTCTCTCTCTCTCTCTCTCTTTCTCTCTATCTCCCATCCTCTCCTTCTCTCTCTCTCTCTCTCTCTCTCTCTCTCTCTCCTGTCTCTGTTTTCGTTCCTCTTCCAACCTTTATTTCTGTCTTTCACCTTCTCTCATTCTCCCTTTTCCAGCTCCTGCTTATCATTCTTTTCCTTTTTCTCATCCCCCTCTCGCTCTGCCTCACACATTCTGCATCTCTCTGTTTCTCCACCACTCACAAAACACCCCGTAGCCCGAGCCTGCGGTATGAAGCCAGTATAACATATTTGACCTGTTCGCTCTATTATTACCCATGTCTCTTTGAACATTTAGGCCTCTAATGCATATTGCCTTTCCTGCAGCCTGCGACTATGAGCGTGTGGGTGTTCAGCCAAACATAGTACACTTCCTGCCAAAGCCCGGCACTGCAGCGCACGTCGTCATTCTCCTCGCTTTATTCATATTTTTAAACACGCTTGAATGCTCACGATTCACACTTATAAACTGGCTATTCACTATTCACTTCCACTCTGCGTTGTGAGATTCCAACTGGAGAAATTCCAGAATTAATTAATAAGTCATTTGCCAAATACGTTATTTCTTGAAACACCTGTTAAGAAACACACTGTGGGTGTCTATAGAGTTCTGCCAGGGTTCTTAATGAACTGTTATGTAACAGCGGTGTTCAGGAATACCAGGCAACTGAGGAGTCTTGTAATGAGGCTATAAGACTGGGGACTGCTTGTCAGACCTTTGGTAGTGGCTTGCGGTAAAATCTGCCTCTGATAAGCAGACGTCCCTCTCCAAAACCCACCCCAATGATAGTTGGAGTAAATTTGGAGTGCAATCAATAACACAGGCAAAACAAGCTAGCTAGCGTACCTCTGTTATAGTTGCTGGAAATGCTTTTCTTGCAAGAGGGTCGCGTTCAATTATTCATCATGTTCATTAATACGTAAACATTAACATTAAACGGCTTCTGGTTTCACTGGAAACAGTGGCTGAAACTGCCCAAAATCATTGCTGTGTTCCTAAATGCATCAATAATTCAACCAAACAGCCTTACCTGAGCTTCTGCTCTGCTCGTCTTGTCATTTTTAATGAGGTAACCAATCAAAAAAAGGGTAAAACTGAACTGGAGAGTGAACATGGATCGTATATGTTCCACCATCTGAACATAGCTGGGTTATTCTACAGAAACGTCCACTGTTTTATCTATCCGTAGGAATCATTGGTGTTACTGATCATCTTTGTTGTTACACATAAGAAAGGTAACACCAGTGACTCCTATGGAGAGATTAATAAACTGAGAAAGAGGGTTTTTACCCCACTTTGAGTCGTGCCTAAGAACACCCTTCCCTGTGACTGCCACTAGTAGCTTATTGCTTAGTTTTACTGCATGCATTGTGTTCTCCCCACACATCCCAATGGTAAATTGGAGTGCCACGCTAACTTCTGTTGCATCCATGGGCTAGCAACAGGCTTGTTATTGAGCACACCTCTATTTTGAGCTCTACCTTCACACAGTGCTGGATTAGCTAAGAAATTTTACACTTCCTCCTAACTTCAGCCTAAAATTTCCCATGAATTTCAACATTTTTGTCCACTTTATCTTTTCCACACTTCACTCAAGCATCTAAAAGTCTGCTATCATGCTCAAACTACTCCAACACTACAGCTCGTATAGGAATTTCCAACCTCAGACTTGGCAACATTAAAGAAAACACCTTTCTCAACTGGGAATTCCTATTCAACTGGGAATTCCTATTCAACTGGGAATTCCTATTAAGAAAGTCAGAATGGTGTTCTCAACTCTGAGTTCAACATATGATGTCATATCAACATGGCTGCTCATAACGTCAAAAGTAGTATGTCCAAAGAACGTGTAGAAAGGTAGATTACCACGCAGTGATGCTTTTGGGTATGTCAGGCACTAGAGGGCACTCCAGAGCAAGTCCAAAATAAATAGGTTTTTAAGTGACACTTATTAGTCCCACAACAGGGAGGTTAAGCCATCTGTGCAGTGAAACACCACATACACACTAGCGAGCAGTGAGCACACTTGCCTGGAGCAGTGGGCAGCCCTATCTGCAGCACCCAGGAACTTGGGGGTTAGGTGTCTTGCTCAAGGACACCTCAGTCAAGTATTGTCGGCTCTGGGGATCGAACCGGCGACCTTCCGGTCACAAGGCTGGTTCCCTAACCTCCAGCCCACGACTGCCCCATGACGGTCTCCATGAAACATAGTTTGTAAGTACTTAAACTTTATATAAACATGTACAGCAACTTTATGGATACCGAATACAACCTTTCATACCAGTTATAGGATTTTCTAACAGTGTCTGATGCTTGTTCAAGACCTCAGTAAGCTAGTAATACCAACTAATCATCACTCAGTAGCAGTGATGCTAGCATCCTATGGCACAAAATATGTTTGTTGTAGAAAAACAAACAAACAAACAAACAAAAAAAATACTTTCTTTATTAAGATTTCTTTGATTTGTTTTAAATGCAATACTTCCTTTTACTTTAATAAATTAGAAAAGCTCTCAAATAAATGGCTAGAAACATTTTACATTTTTTGTTATTACCTGTTTAGCTCCATTCGCCCCTATTCATGTGCTGGTGCCCTGTAGTGTTTTACTGTGATGTTTAATCACTCCTTTAATTTTAAATGAGATTTAATTAATATGTGTCATCATGAAGACACATTAGTGGGTTGTCTCTATAACACTGACAGTAAACTTCACTGTTTTGAGAATGTTAACGCATCATTGACGTTAAACATTGTAACTCGTACCATTAATGTTAGGCTATCTTGTCATAGAAGTTGTATTAAAATATACACTCACTGGCCACTTTATTAGGTACAATTCAATTGCTTGTTAACACAAATAGCTAATCAGCCAATCACACGGCTGCAGCTCACTGCATTTAGGCATGTAGAGGTGGTCAAGACGACTTGCTGAAGTGCAGGCCGAGCATCAGAACGGGGAAGAAAGGGGATTTAAGGGACTTTGAACGTGGCGTGGTTGTTGGTGCCAGACGGGCTGGTCTGAGTATTTCAGAAACTGCTGATCTACTGGGATTTTCACGCCCAACCATCTCTAGGTTTTACAGAGAACGGTCCGAAAAAGAGGAAATATCCAGTGAGCGGTCAGTTGTGTGGACGAAAATGCCTTGTTGATGTGAGAGGTCAGAGGAGAATGGGCAGACTGGCTCCAGATGATAGAAAGGCAGCAGGAACTCAAATAACCAACCAGAATCTCTGAGGAACGTTTCCAACACCTTGTTGAAAGTCTGCCATGAAGAATTAAGACAGTTCTGAAGGCAAAAGGGGGTCCAGCCTTTTACTAGCAAGGTGGACCTAATAAAGTGGCAAGTGAGTGCATATGAATATTTCCCTATTTAATAGTTCAGAAGAGGTTGAAAATGGCCATTTTGAGCCCTGACATCCCATATGGGAACACAGCAATACTCTATCTTATTCAGAACAGCTAGTGAAGTAGCGTGACTGTGGCAAAATGACACTGTAGTTCTTACATTAGACTGTAGATCAATAGGTTTATCCTCAAAGGGCCTGTGTGGTTACAGACTGTCATTCTACCAAAGCACATGATTAGTTCTTTAAAGTCTGACCAGTTGATTAAACCAGTGGAATCAGGTGTGAGTTCTTCCTCCACATTAGCACAGGTTCCACTGCTGTTCAGGACACTTTGGTCTGGCCTCTTTCTTGTAGCATCACAGGATTTAGCATCTAAAGCTAGTTTTTTATTAGCTGTGCACTGGAGGGACCAATGTATGGATGAAATTCAGCCTTAATGATGGCTTCTATGACCTACATTGTCAGAAGCCACATAATTGAGCTTATTTAAGATTGCTTATGATTGCCTATTGCATGTGTTTTCAGGAAAGCATGATTTAGGCTGGATGTGCAGTTTGCTAACTGGTGATGCTAACTGGTGCCGTCTAAGTCTCCATTGCTTGTTAGCTACCTTAGCCTCGGAGCTCCAATACAGAGCTAAAAATGCAAATTCCAAGCATGTCTTGGCTGACCGAGAGCACTTGTGGCGTCAGAACACCTGGCATATTTGTGGAAAAGTGTGTTAATTATATTTTAGCGGCAAACAGTTCCTCCCATATCCTCCCTTGTTAGTGAAGAGGGCTACGGTTCGGGTTTGCGATAGGAAGATAATCTGTGACAACAGAGTTTCCCAGATCCACAAACTTGGAGAGCAACAGAATTGTTGAGTGTTGCTTCACAACGACTGGTTCAACTCAAAGACCTGCAAAGTAAGCTATGAATCCAGATCCTGCATGAGGGGTTTGATGATGTTAGTACAGAGAAAATGCCACTCTTTGAAATTTGTGCCTCTGTGGGAACCGAGTGATGGGTTGGTTCAGGCCAAAGTCAGCTAGAACTTATTTCCCTTCCACAAGGCCATCATGACTGAGTTTTGGTGCTACACACCCTGTAGCTACTCAAGGTAACGCGATTTGCTGAAGCACATAGTGGCAACATTCAGTTCATGAAGGCAGTCCTTGGACCAAGAGGAAGGTCAAGTTCCTGCCTTGAGCCTAGACAGCAGCTAGCCGGTAGTTCTAACCGCTAAGCAGCTTACAAATCAAGCAAGAAGAACCTTTAGCACGGCTTTCAGTTAATGGAAAACTTTGTTTCATTACTTTGTACGAAAATCTTTCTTCTCACTCAAGACTGGGAGACTCTTCCTCAGACAAACATTTGAGAGTGAAAAGCTCCCTCTCTCTCTCTCTCTCTCTCTCTCTCTCTCTCTCTCTCTCTCTCTCTCTCTCTCTCTCGCGCGCTCTCTCTCTCTCTCTCTCTCTCTCTCATCCTCATCCCCTTTCCTCCATCCTTTCTGGGCTCTGCCAAATGGCCTCAGAGCCCTCTGCACGCCAGCCAGTTTTGCATGTCTAATAAGCACAGAAGTGCCCAAGTGCTGCTCTGCTCAGGAGCTGCAGAGCTCAGTTTTAAACTCCATGGGTCTCTTCTTTTGAGGCTTACCGTTACATGGCAGTGAGCGGATGTGTTTGCCTGTAGTGTTTGCTTCTTGAGCCAGCTGTTCAAAAAGGATTTGATTGGATTTCTGCTTTTGGACTGAAACAGGTTTTCAAGACTTCAGAACTTTAATTCACCCCAGAATCAGATTGGACTGGACTTCCAAACATGGAAATCTAACGCTCTTGGTCTGACTAAGCTAGGTAACATGATGAAGATGAATGGCAGAATTAGCATCAAGAACTATCAGTTAGTCGTCCAGGAATACTGTTTTCCAAATCTGCCCTGTTTCTTCATGCAGTGCCAAATTGAGTCCCGGAAGGCCACTGCTGCATTTTGCAATTTGAATTGAATTACCATTTTAGCCCAACAACAAATAATCAAACTGTTCATGTGTTAAAACCAGTGGCGAACTGTGAGTATAGAGCTAGGCCTTCACTTTAGGCTATACATGTCACAACTTGGTCAAAAACTGGGAAAAACACTTCTAGCATAATGCAACTTTCTGTGATGGATCTTGCGCATTGTAGGTCAAGACATTTCACTGTTACTTCCTCATTATATTGATGGTTAATCGGTCTTAAGTCCCATGTGTCAAACACGAGGCCCGCAGGCCGAGTCAGGCCTATGATACAGTCCTATTTGACCCATGAAATGATTTTAATTTTATGTTGTTAGTCGCCTGTTTCACCCTGAGATGCACTACAGTCCCCAGAATGCAATGCAACATGGTGTGCTTTCTGACCCCCCCGACAACAATCTCTGGGCCAGCTGTTACATAAAAAGGATGTCTGCTGTCTAGTTCAAGCCAATAAACAGTAAAAAAAAAAAAAAATACCCAAAACAATTTATTTTTGTTTCGTACCATTAATGTAAAATATTAAGTGAAAATGAAATATGAACACAGCTGGCCAACAGATTTGCTGAGATTTTTTAATATGGCTCTTTTAGTGATTGAGTTTGACACCCCTGATGTAACTTGTGAGGCCTTCAGTTGTAACTAATGGAAAAGCTTGTTTGACTGTATCTACCTAGATAACACAGAGAAATTCATATCATTTTCCTCAAGACTTTGACTTTAATTTCTGACCAAAACTTAAAAAAAAATACAAAAAAACTAAATGCATGATCTATGAAATGAAAACCAAAAATGATATTTTTTAATGAAGATATCAAACTCTTGCTTCTCCACTGGTCAAAACACAGGAAGACACAATTAACAAAAGCACTTTCCAGATTAGGTCACCAGCTGCATGCAGTCCTACCCTGAAGTAATTGGAGTGAAATCTATCCCTGTGGTCCCTCTATCTCGATGGCAACATGTCCCGTTTGACTGACATATTTTTGCTGTTTCCCAAACAGCTGCATCCTTGGGAGTAGCCTGGAACGTGGGGGTGTTAAAAGCCCCTTTATCAGACGTTTTGCTGCATCTTTTGCGCATTCAGTAAGGGTAAAACAAGCACTTAATCTCATGGAGCCCCGTGGCTTAAAAGTGTCGTCCACCGTTGACAGATATTTATCTCGGAAATGTTGCCGTGCCGAGAGAATTTATTCATGGGGAGAGCAGTAATCGAGGTGACAAGCTCCCCACTCCAGGGATTAAGTGAGAGAACACAGCGAAAACACTGGGAAAAGATCAAGCAAAATCATATTCGGTAACCCTGCATGAGGGGCACGTTGGGGGAAGGGGGTAAAACTGGGGGAGGAACAGAGCCGTTTAGAAACTTTGATGTGACTTGCCTTTGTGAAAATGTATCAGCCGCTGTACCTGCTCGCAGGATATTGTTCAGTTAATTAAAATCTTATTGATTTCTCATTTGTAATACACTGCATGAGGGGCATGTGGTGTAAGGAGGTTGTAATTGATAATTAGGTGCTCGGGGTGTTAAAGAATGATTGTGTATGGATGAGGAGCATTCGGATGGCCTTGGCTTGAGCAATGCATTTGGGTCACAGCTAAGAAAGCAAACATTTATTCGAACCTACACTGATAGTAATAAAGGCTCTGTGCAGGTATGTTTTTCGGTCATCAGGGTACAAACGAATGTTCCCTCAAAGGTACAGGTTTTAAGGTCCAGTTCTGCAGCTTAAATACGTTTTTCCAGGTAAAAAGTTTGTATTTCTACCTTTTCACAACCGAAAGTTTTAAAACAGAACAGTGAAATAAAAAGCCTGGAGACGAGACGGGGGGTGTGGAGTCGGTACAACTAAGAAAATAACATTTCAATGGATTACGGTTCAGTTATGTTCCCTGACTAAAGGTACTGAGATGAACCCTTGAGGGAACCACCCCAGTAACACGGGGGGAACTGGCCCAGTGACTGTTTCTCGTACCTATGGTTCTAAGAGTGTATTCTATATGAATGGGTTTTGATCAATTTGACTGCCTTGCCTAGTCACGATGTTTAGCCTACTGTTTGACCAGCTTTTTTTAAATGGTACACATTTAATAGTATTTATAGATAAATATTGCAAATTAAAATTAAGTGACCTTTATTAGTCCCCCAGTTTTACCCATTCGCTCAGTGAAACACCACATACACACTAAGGGGCAGTGAGCACACTTGCCCAGAGTGGTGGGAAGCCCCATCCGCAGCACCTGGAGGTTTGGTGTCTTGCTCAAGGGCACTTCAGTCATACTGTCAGCTCTGGGGATCGAACCACCGACTTTCTGGTCACAGGGCTGGTTCCCTTACCTCCAGCCTTCAACTGCCCCCCAGATCTGTCAGTTAAATTTAAACTTAGTTATGTTATGCGGGACGGCTGGGGTTACGGTAGTCTGTGAAGCATGTTTACAAATGTGACTGGAAGGCATTGAAGTCTTTACAAAGATTTGAACCACTTAACAGATTTTGTAGATAAACTTTGTCTCTGGCAGCAGAAAACAGAAGGAGGTCCTCCAAGCATAAAGTTAAAAAGGTCAGAAGAGGTTCTAGATGTTCTACATGTGTTGTTTGAAAAGTCAGATCACATTTTCATATTGTTTTGCTGCCAAATGTATGATAAACAAGGGGGAAAACAGCAAATGCATAAAGTAAGTTAAATGACTGCATTAAGTCGTTCACAGCCGAAAATGCTATCAGTTTTGATTACAGTTTAAAATACCAGGACTCTCTGTAATCATCCCCATGTTTGAGATAAAAAGCTAAAGATACAATAGTCCCACTTTAACTGTTAGAGTGTCATGTGATACTGTGAAATACATACTGTGCCTAATATATACATCTATATATACCCTTCTCTTATAGCTCCACAATGCTTGTGTACAGCTAGAGACGGTAGTTTGTCTGTTGATGCACAGTTTGTTTTATTGTCATCCTCTAGAATCTGAACACTGGTTAGTTCCTGACTACAGAGCCACTATTGTCTGGTTGTTTTTGGGTGCTGGACCACTATCAACCTAGCAATGATGCTGACGTGCAAAAACTCCAGGAACATCACTGCTCCTGTCTGATATCGGCACCATGAACACCACCCCAATTTCTACCAATTTCTACCAACCTTTACCACAAACACTACCGTGAACACCAACATAAACTCTACCAAAAACACCACCACAATTTCTACTAAACTGTACTATGAGTGCCACCATGAACACCTCCATAAATTCTATCAGAAAACCACCACAATTTTTTAGGACAATTTCTACCAACCTCTACCACAAACACCACCATAAACATCACAATTTCTACCACAAACGCCAGCATGAACATCATCACAATTTCTACCAATTTCTACCAAGCTCTACCACAAACGCCATCATGAACACCACCACAATTTTTTCCAAACTCTACTACGAGTGCCACCATGAACACCTCTCTAAACTTTACCAAGAACACCACACCAATTTGTGCCAATGTTTATCTAACTCTTCCAAGAATTCCACCATAAACACATCCATAAATTCTACCAAGAACGCCACCACAATTTTTTTATCACAATTTCTAGCACAATTGAAACCAAGCTCTACTACGAGTGTTACTCTGAACACCTCCATAAACTCTACCAAGAACACCACCACAATTTCTACTACAAACTTTATCAAGAGCACCACCAAAATTTCTAGTAATTTCTCCCAAACTCTACCACGAGTGCCACCATGAACACCTCCATAAACTCATCACAATCACAATTTCTTCTACAACCTTTACCATGAACAACTCCAAAGCCTCTACCAAGAACACCACCACAATTTCTACCAATTTCTACCAAACAATACCACAAATGCCACCATAAACACCTCCAACCAAGGACACCTCCAGAATTCCTCCCAATTTCTACCAAACAATACCACAAATGCCACCATAAACACCTCCAACCAAGGACACCTCCACAATTCCTCCCAATTTCTACCAAACAATACCACAAATACCAACATAAACACCTCCAACCAAGAACACCACCACAATTTCTACCAATTTCTACCAAACAATACCACAAATACCACCATAAACACCTCCAACCAAGAACACCACCACAATTTCTACCAATTTCTACCAAACAATACCACAAATACCACCATAAACACCTCCAACCAAGAACACCTCCACAATTTCTACCACTTTCTACCAAACAATACCACATACACCACCATAAACACCTCCAACCAAGAACACCACCACAATTTCAACCAATGTCTACCAAACAATACCACATACACCACCATAAACACCTCCAACCAAGAACACCACCACAATTTCTACCAATGTCTACCAAACAATACCACAAATGCCACCATAAACACCTCCAACCAAGGACACCTCCACAATTCCTCCCAATTTCTACCAAACAATACCACAAATGCCACCATAAACACCTCCAACCAAGGACACCTCCAGAATTCCTCCCAATTTCTACCAAACAATACCACAAATGCCACCATAAACACCTCCAACCAAGGACACCTCCACAATTCCTCCCAATTTCTACCAAACAATACCACAAATGCCACCATAAACACCTCCAACCAAGGACACCTCCACAATTCCTCCCAATTTCTACCAAACAATACCACAAATACCACCATAAACACCTCCAACCAAGAACACCACCACAATTTCTACCAATTTCTACCAAACAATACCACAAATACCACCATAAACACCTCCAACCAAGAACACCACCACAATTTCTACCAATTTCTACCAAACAATACCACAAATACCACCATAAACACCTCCAACCAAGAACACCACCACAATTTCTACCAATGTCTACCAAACAATACCACATACACCACCATAAACACCTCCAACCAAGAACACCACCACAATTTCTACCAATTTCTACCAAACAATACCACAAATACCACCATAAACACCTCCAACCAAGGACACCACCACAATTCCTACCAATTTCTACCAAACAATACCACATACACCACCATAAACACCTCCAACCAAGAACACCACCACAATTTCTACCAATGTCTACCAAACAATACCACATACACCACCATAAACACCTCCAACCAAGAACACCACCACAATTTCTACCAATTTCTACCAAACAATACCACAAATACCACCATAAACACCTCCAACCAAGAACACCACCACAATTTCTACCAATTTCTACCAAACAATACCACAAATACCACCATAAACACCTCCAACCAAGGACACCTCCACAATTTCTACCACTTTCTACCAAACAATACCACATACACCACCATAAACACCTCCAACCAAGAACACCACCACAATTTCTACCAATGTCTACCAAACAATACCACATACACCACCATAAACACCTCCAACCAAGAACACCACCACAATTTCTACCAATTTCTACCAAACAATACCACAAATACCACCATAAACACCTCCAACCAAGGACACCACCACAATTCCTACCAATTTCTACCAAACAATACCACATACACCACCATAAACACCTCCAACCAAGAACACCACCACAATTTCTACCAATGTCTACCAAACAATACCACATACACCACCATAAACACCTCCAACCAAGAACACCACCACAATTTCTACCAATTTCTACCAAACAATACCACAAATACCACCATAAACACCTCCAACCAAGGACACCACCACAATTCCTACCAATTTCTACCAAACAATACCACATACACCACCATAAACACCTCCAACCAAGAACACCACAATTTCTACCATGAACACTGGGATAAACTCTACCACCCACACCACCATGCTACCATGAACTCAACCACGAACAAAAAAACAACCTCTGTCACAAACAGCCCAGCCAAGCAAGACTCCTAACACTTCTTTCCCCTCATTAACATCACTAAATGATAAATTGCTCTGGACAGGAGAATCTGCCAAATGCATAAATGTAAACATGTAAATGTCAGGGTCACTGCCTGCCCACTCAGTGCCCCCACCAAGGAATATCTTGTTGACAATGGTCTTGCAGTCAGAAACTGACCAATGATGAAAGGAATGGATGGAGGGCTAATTGTACACTTACAGCCATATGCCAAGACTTGGGTGTCCCTGGCCAAACTACATGTTTTGTTGATTTTCTAATTTGCATAGGGCAAATAAACAATCACGCTTTTAAAATGTGCAGAGGTGTATTCTCTGTTGGGGTTGTGTTAACTTGCTTTCACTTAGAAAATCAACACATGCTATTAGACTGGGGTGCCCACATGTGTGCACACAAGTGTATGTAGTGGACCTTATGAAATGAGTCCAAGTCACTCTGCTCATGCCTCGCCATGTATCGCCAGAGCTAATTCTCATAAACTGAACCTGGAAAATGAATAAGAAAAGTTTTAAAGTAAATGGGGAAGTTATGGTACTGCATTTTAATAAAGTGGGAGACAAAGTAATGACAGCCCAGATGGTGCGGTGGTGAGTTCATTTGATCAGCCAGGCCTTTATTTGATATCAGAGCCAAATATGGAACGTACCTGTGTGGGTTACACAGTCCATTATCTTAATGGATCTGAACTAAGACAAGCTGGTTAATTGGGAATTTCACACTCTGCCAGCTTAGACAAACAGCGCTCTGTCACTTAATGAATACTGTCCATGGTAACGACTGTGGAAATAATTACTGTATGACATGATGGTACAGTAACCTAAAAAACCCTCTGCTTTACAGAGCTGCTCTCTGTGGGACATCCTTAATTAGTGAGCAGCATTTGAGGAGCACGCTAACGAGGCGTGTTTGACTGTACCACTGTCCACTGCCTGGAGCTGCAGACGGTCAGAATTTGGGTCAGAGCTGGACGCTCGCTCGGGGTGTGTGTGTTTGAAGCGAGCTGACTATAGGCAGGACCTGAGGAACACACACATACCAGGATTGACTGTACAGAAAACACTGTAACAACCTACACTTGAACTCTGTAACCTCTCTCTCTCTCTCTCTCTCTCTCTCTCTCTCTCTCTCTCTCTCTCTCTCTCTCTCTCTCTCTCTCTCTCTCTCTCTCTCTCATTCTCTCTCTCTCTCTCTCTCTCTCTCTCTCTCTCTCTCTCTCTCATTCTCTCTCTCTCTCTCTCTCTCTCTCTCTCTCTGTCTCTCTCTCTCTCTCTCTCTCTCTCTCTCTCTCCCTCTCTCTCTCTCTCTCTCTCTCTCTCTCTCTCTCTCTCTCTCATTCTCCATCTCCCTCTCTCTCTCTCTCTCTCTCTCTCTCTCTCTCTCTCTCATTCTCTCTCTCTCTCTCTCCATCTCCCTCTCCCTCTTTCTCTCTCTCATTCTCTCTCTCTCTCTCTCTCTCTCTCTCTCTCTCGCTCTCTCTCTCTCTATACTTCTCTCTTTACTCCCTCTCACACTCTCTTCCTCTCACTTTTAAAATCCCCCCTCTCTCTAAATGTCTCTCTCTCTCCTTCTCTCTCACTCATTCTTTCTGTCTCTCTGCCATTTTTCTCTTTAAATGTCACTTTCTCTTATTATCTCTGCCGCTTTCTCTCTCTAAATGTCTCCCTTTTTGAATTTCTCTCTCTCTCTCTCTCTCTCTCTCTCTCTCCATTTCTTTCTCTCTCCAAATGTCTCCCTCTTTCTCTCTCACTCACTCTTTCTGTTTCTCTTGGCTTCTTTCTCTCTCTAAATCTCTCTCCATATTTCTCTTTCTCTTCCGCTCACTCTTTCTGTCACTCTCTCTACCTCTCTCTCTCTAAATGATTTTCTGTTTCTCTCCCTCTTTTTTTCTCTCTACCTCTCTCTTTATTTGTCTCTGTCTTTCTACCATTCTATCTCTCTCCTGTTCATCCATCCGTCTTTCTTTCTATATCTTTGTTTTTATTACTATGTTTGTTTTTTTTCTTTTCCTCTCCGTTCTTCTGAATCTGTGTCTTTCTTCTCTTTTTGTCTCTGTCTTTGCCTCTCTCTCTTTTTCTGTGTTCCTCTATCACTGCTGTCTATCTGTCTCTTTTTTGTAAATGTCTCTCTCTTTCTCTCTTTTTCTATGTATTTCTCTGTCTTTCTTTTCTTTCTGTCTCTCTCTTTGTCTGTCTGTCTGCCTGTCTCTCCCTCTTTGTCTCTCTCCCCACCGTTCACCTCTCCAAAACATACAGATACATTGTTATGTATGTTATTATTTTACTGCATTTGAGTGACACGGTGTACAAAACGTGCCCTTCTGTCTTCTCGGCTCTCTGTCCGTTCCACAGTCATAGCTCAGCACTGATCACGCTAATGATCACTAATTAACACCGTCCAGGCTCTGTCCAGCAGCAGGTGATTTATAGAGGAAATGGATGGGGGTGAGCTGTCGGAGGAGAGAGAGACAGACTAGAGCGGAGGCAGTATTAAACGATCATGTTTCTGTGATGCTCCACAGGTGGATAATTAAGAGGCACAATGACTCAGCTCATCATTGGTCTCCACATGGAATTCACCATAGCGACAGCAGCCGTCTTGACTTCTTTGCGCCCCTAACAGTGTGTGCGAAAGCCCGGGCACACTGTGATGCCCGGCCATTCTGTGTGCAGTGTGATGGACTGATACATTGAGTTTGTAGCTGTGTTGGCCAGTCTTCAAAGATTCATTCAGTAATGAATCATTTACTCAAATGATTCGCTCCTTCTGAATCTTTCCCTCTTCCCTCATCTGCTGATGACTCATTCCTTCTAATTCCCTCACCATCCATTAAGTGTGCAGTGTGATGGACAGATGCTTTGAATTACAGCAATGGAGCTTTTACCATTCTTAATCCAAAAATGTATTTAATAATGAATCATTTACTCAAATGATTTGCTCCTCCTGAACAATTCCCTATTTACTCACCTGCGAATGGTTCATTCCGTTTCAATCTTTCACCGTCCATTCTGCGTGCAGTCTGATGGACAGACTCTTAGAAATTCTACTACTGGTGACCGTTACCATTCTCAATTAAAAGATTCATTCAGGAACTTATCCTTCATTGAAATGATTCGTTCCTTCTGAACTGTTCACTGATTCATTTAAGGACCATGAAGCAGCACAGCAACATCTGCTACAGCACTCTATCTAAACACCTCTGGTACATTGTGAAATAATAGCGAGACAGCCACTGCTTAGGCTACACAACAAAAAATGTGTGACCAATTTAAAAGGAATGAATCATTTGAGTGAATCATTTGCTCTGCAATTGGTTGTCTACCAGGCAAACTGAACAAGATGCAGTTTATATCTACACATCAACTGAGGTTGCCGAGGTCACCTTTCCTAACGCTAGGCTACTGGTCACTCCATCCATACCCAGACGTATCCATAGGTTACTGTGTCTTACTGATCTGCTGCTGTATATCCCTCAGTGAGTTTTGGTTACAATACTACAATGGCAGAGTCACAAGAACGTTTGCTCATCTAACTATAGTTTGTTCACCTGAATGTCTCAGATGTAGTTTGCTTGTCCCCTGAGTCATTTAGTAGCTACTATCAAACAAAGAAAAATATGACACATAGGCTAAGACATTAAAGACCAGGCTGGATGTAGATTTGTTTTATATGATCAGACTACACAAGCTACACTATGTAAGATTTAAGGATTTGGAGACCTCTCTGGTGGAAATGTGTAATTGCATCTCATGATTGCAAGTGTGTTGAACGAGTACTCATAGAGAACTCAGTCAAAACCTGGCGAAGGACGTGTTTTCTGAGGCTTTATGAGTGAATGATCTGCTTTCTTCATCATCAGTATAATGGTGATTTTGCATTGAGACGTAAACATCAAGCTACAGCTTCTTTTGATTCTATGTGTGAACAACTCCAGACTCAATGGCTGTGGCTTGCAGCACATGAACCTCATATTTTAGCAGGTTTTTTTGTGTCCTGACTGCTACTGTAATGCTATTTCTTTCCATTTTAACCCACTGACAACATTTTCTTGATTTTTGCATGTCTTTTTAAATTCACCTTTAAAGTCATTTGCATATCAGTGTTGTCAGAACAAAACCTTGTATCTCCAAAATGGTAGCTTTACAGAAGGAGGAAAAACATACTTCCCTTTTAATGTGTCAATGGAACCAGACTTTTTTCAAAGCAATTATAGGCCATTTTCTTTGGTCCATTCATCATGACATTTACACAGAATATAAAGGGCAACAAATACTTTCAAATTATGTCAAAAACTGAAAACAACAAAATGGAGATACAAGGTTTTCTTCCAACAACAGTGATATAATATGATGTTATATTGCATGTAATATCATATGTTTAATATCGAAATGCTTCACTATCTTCATTGCTCCTCATCAAAACTGCTGCAGCATCTGTAAACTCTATGCATGCCATTTCACATGTGTCTACAATGTGGACTGAAAGAAGAATGAAGGGTTTTCAGCCTGATGGGTCAGTCTTTACTGATTACCTGAGTGTCTACTGGTATATTTTATGGAAAATGTAGACAGACGCACAAATCTACCAATTACACACAGTGAGAGGCAGATGATGTGTGTCTCAGCCTCTCTTCATAGGCTCATAACTCCAGTTGTGCATCATTTACCATTTTGTGTTGAAATGGAATGGAAAAGGTGACTCTACATGTTCAGGAAATGACCCATGGGTGAGTTGGGTTAACTAAAAAACTTAATGCCGAATTGCCCAATGTAACATGTTACTAGGGCTGCATTTAATTTAATTTAATCAGGCTAATTTAAAAAAGGTGACACTTTATTTCCCTAATTCCAAAATTTCTCTATAATGCTTTATAATGTTCATATGAGATTTGTGGTCAAGTTGACAGATTACAGTACACTACGGGAAACATAGGGGGGGCAATACACCTAATGTTTTGTTGCACCATAAAAGAAAAAAAATGGTGCTGTGATGGGCAAAGCAAGAGGAATCAGCAGAACGCATGATGCTTAGTGTGTAGATGAATCAATTACAGCACAATTGTTAGTTGCAGCCCTATTGGCTTTTGCTTAACTGAACAGAACAAATCTTTGAAGGAGGCAAATCAGTTTAGTTAATTCACCCAAAAGATTAATTTAGAAGGAACGGTTCATTTGCAAATGACACAACATTGTTCCGCAGTGGACGTGTCCCTGAAAAACAGAGTGAGCTCAGTGCCGGGTCTGACAACTGCTCTTACAGGCGTATTGTTCTGCAGCACCTGAGAGGAGCTACTCCACCAGCTGCCCTGAAATGAAACCCCCTGAATGCAGAAAGGCACCAAGAGGCATGTATTATACAGAGTGTGAAGTGTTTTCTTTCTCAGAAAATAAAAGCTGCTGTCTGCTGTGTTCTCCATGCTGTGCATTCAACATGGCATGTTTTTATCCTGGGCTGTTATGAATATTCCATTCCACAGTCAAAAGCATGCTAACTCAGTCCCCCTTCCAACCAGAGCTCAGAACCTGCATTGTGCACGTCTGCTTTCTGTATAGTAATACAAAGCCTAGTAATGTTTATATATACACTCACTGAGCACTTTATTTGAAACACTATACCAACACTAGGTAGGGTCTCACTTTGCTCTAAAAACAGCCTCGATTCTTTGTGGCATGGATTCCACAAGATGTTGAAAACACTCCTTTGAGATTCTGATCTACGTTGTTATGATTGCATCATGCAGTTTCTACAGATTTTTCACTTACATGCTGCAAATATCTTGTTCTACCACATCCCAAAGAGTTGTATTGAATTCAGATCTGGTGGTTGGGAAGGCCACAGAAAAAAAACTGAACTCATTGTTAATGAAACCAGCTTGAGACAACTTTTGCTTTAGCCAATAAAAGATGGTCAATTGATGCCCTGACTGGATGCACATGGTCAGCGACAGTACTCAAATAGTATGTGTCATTCAAGCGATGATCGATTGGCATTAATGCAGAGAAAGAGCGCTAAGAAAGCATCCCCCACACCATTACACCATCTCCACCAGCCTGGACTGATGATCCAAGGCAGGTTGGGTAAGTTGGTGCCAAATTCTGACCCTACCCTCCGTGTACCTCTTCAGAAATCAAGATTCATTAGACCAGGCTACGTCCAGTGTTGGTGAGCCTGTGCCCACTGTAGCCTCAGCTTTCTGTTCTTGGCTGCCACAAGTGGAACCTGACATCACTTTCTGCTGTTGTAGCCCATCCACCTCAGTGTTTGATGTGTTGTGCATTCTTAGCTGCTTTTCTGCTCACCACAATTGTACAGAGTGGTTATCTGAGTAGCCATAGCCTTTCTGTCAGCTTGAACCAGTCTAGCCATTCTCTGTTGACCTCTCTCATCAGCAAGACACTTCCATTCACAGAAACGTCACTCACTCTGGTTTTTCTTTATTGCACCATCCTAAGTAAACTCTACAAACTGTTGTTTGTACAAGTCTCAGAAGATCAGCAGTTATAGAAACACTCGATTACTCAACCCTTTGTATAAAGGGGTTTCAAAGTAGCAGAACAGAAATTTAACACATTGAATCACGCAGTGACCAAATAATATGCTGCCAAACTACGTTTCCACCCTTTGCTTTGGTGCAGACAGACAGACAGACAGACAGACAAAGTCTCATGCAAAAGTTTGAACACGACATTTAAAAATATGACGTTTTGTGGATTTCCTTAGTGAAAATAATTGGACAGATCCTCTACAGAGATCACATGACATATGACATGTTCTCTGAACATTTTAATGGACAATGTCTACTTATTTGCTTAGGTTAACATAAAACATTTAAAAATAAAATAGAAAATGCACCATCGTTTTTCACAGGCCACACTTTTTTGTTGTTTTTGTTTACTATGTTAAGTTAAACAAATAAACAGAAATTGTGCATGAATGGCTTCATGTACCCTGGTGGAAAGGCTAATTTGACCACTTTTGCATATGACTAGATAGATCACTACATGGACAGATCAATAGATAGATAGACATGGACGGATCAGTAGAGGGACATGGACAGATTGATAGAGAGACATGGACAGATTGATAGAGAGACATGGACAGATCGATAGGGAGACGTGGACAGATCAATAGAAACTGCAACAGTGAGTTGTTACATCTGATGAAAATGAATATCTGATGCTGACAGGCTTAATGCTGAGTGATGGAGAAGACATAGTAAAATAAATAAACCAGCAAGATCTGAGCGTTACAGTACAGATGAATGTGGGCTCACTATGTGGCCAACAACAGATCACTGTGTACCTTTTTTGTTCATGTTATAACTGCTAAAGCGTGATTTAAGATCTAATTAATTACCATTAATACACTTTTTAATCTACTCATGAACATATTTTAAGGGCTGTCTTATTGTAAAGCTCTACCAAATGTTCTTAGACATTAAACATTTGACTGATGCTGGATTTAAAAGACTTTTTTCCTGGCCGCTGCCATTCTGCTTGAAAACATCAGCTAATGGAAAAGCGTGCCGTTCTTTGACCAAGGGCTTCCGAAAGCGCCTCACAACTCCAAATCAACAGATTATGTTAGTCTCTAATGCTGGAATGGCATGCCTGCGGAGACGCAGTGCTCTGCTCGTCTGTTTGTTGTGTTTCTGTGACAAAGTTTAGTCATTAGGCCTCTGCTCCACATAAAAAAACTTCACGGCACACCACGAGGAGATGCACCCAATCAGCCGGCCAGGGCATGGCTGAGGGCTGAACTAACAGATGGGGGCCACAGCTCATTTTGAAGAGAAGAGATGTGTCACAGAGAGCCTGTTTACTCTGCGGCGATCCGTACGCCCTGGGGAATAATCGCTGTTGTCACATGACATGAGGAATGTGTCATTTGTACTGAGAAGCAGCCGCTGGACGAGCTCTGAGGGTTTATTTTAACAACAGGAGAGACTTTCTCGTGTTGAGCTCTTAATATGCGTTTATGCTTCTGTTGCCTCGCAGAGGTTTTTCTGTCTGCATGTGAGTTTGTGCGTGTGTATTTAGATCATTGCTGGGACAAAATGCCTCACAAGATGATGGAAAACATAATAGACGGTTAATCACTGTATCTCAATTGTATTTTCTTCAGAATTTCATATTGATACTTACCAATGCAGTGCTATTTATTTATTTATAATAAATGTATACCCATTGCAATTATTTAGATCTTATGCATTAAGCATCTACTTAAAGTCAACCGTGGCAAACAAAATTGACTTTTTTTTTTAACCTGTTAATTCATGTTAACAGGTGTGCTCATATTAAATACCATAACCAAAATATTTGTTTTCCCATAATTTTCCATCCGAATGTAATCCACCATCCCCATCTACCATCCAGGGAAAACGCACAGCTGGGTCAGGGTTTAACTCAGAAATACTTCACGGAAAGAGAATTTCACAAGTTTTTATATCAGTGCAGGGCAGAGTAGTGGACGGATTGGTGCTACTGTAAATCCAAGCATCGTCTGCACAACAATGAAAACAAAAACCATGCATGAATAATCTGACCATAATGAAGAAAAGGGGGGCCAAGGACTGAACCCTGGGGAACGCCTTGCATAACAGCACCAGTGGCACATTCATGTTTCCCAAGGACAGCAAACTGAAATGTATCAGTGATATAAGAGATAAACAAGAGCAATGTTGATCTTGTGATGTTGAGCAGTGATGATAAGAGCAGACAGGATGTGGGCAGATGTATGTATAAATGAAGACAACATTGTCAGTGTCGCTACATACTTGTATATAGCTGAAATGACAGCAAAGCCTCTTGAGCTTGAACCTGCTTCTTCACTTCTCTCAGTCCATCACAGACTTTCTCTCCTTTCCTTGCTTGTGTTTTCCAAAGTTATTTTAATAACCTCAGATTTACAAGAACTTGTTTGAACTGGCAAAAATCGTCTCACCTGCCTGGCTTTCTATGGAGCTGCTACCTCTTGATTACCATCTACAGATGGTGAAATTCAGGGATATAAAAAAAATACGAGTATTAGCTGCATATAATAAAAACAACATACAGCTTTAATGGAAATATGAAAACAAATCATCTGTTTTATAGTTTCATAAAATAGTTATCTCTTTAGCGAGCTGCCATTCGTGCTTTACTGCTTATCCCCTTTTCCTTACCTCACATCAACTTAAAGTTTGCTAGCTAGCAAGCAACCATCGAAAAACTTTATAGCCAGCTATATTGACCACAAGCCCATATTGTAGGGCACATGTGTCAGGCTCCAGTCCTTGTGGGGCCAAAACACTGCAGACCTCAGCTTGCTGCCTCATTAAACACACCTGATTCAGCTCATCAGCCAATTTGTAAGGCCTTCATGAGCTGAATTCAGAGTGTTAGATGAGGGTAAACACTAAGCTCCACGGCACTTTGGCCTGGAAGGTCTTCAGTTTGACAGGCTTGTATCTTCACTCTGTAACTACTCACTGATTCAGACTGGATATTATACACACACACCTTCTAAGCTGCTTCTCCTTCTGGGTCGCAGGGGTTGCTGGAGCCCATCCCAGCTATCACCCTGGACAGGTCTGGATATTATATATTTGGAATAACGTCTGATCTTGACTTTAGTGTGCTTTTAGCTAAAATCCTGTCAAAACGTCAACGGTTGCCAACTCACATTACTTTGCAGATTGAGTAGCGCCTGAGAACCTCCACCAGATCTGACATGATAGGCTTATGACTTACAAAGTCTGATGTGATTGAGTGTAACTGCTGCAGCATGTAAGGTGGAAAGGCAAATGTAAACATGACGCTGGTAAATAAAACTTCAACCTTGATTGTTGCGCTTGTGTTCACTGCAGAAGCTGTTGAAATCAATCAAATAGGGAGAGCTGTTTTTTTTTTGTTGTTGTTTGTTTGCTTTTCCACCATGAGGAAAGTGGTCAGTTCACTTGATAGGTTTCTCCAGTAAGCCTGGAGACGAGGGCTAACTGATACCGTTGATGCTTCGCTTCGTTTCCAGCTTATAGAGGTGAACTTGAGCTCTAACACTTCACTTGTCTTACAAAATAAATAAGCCAAGCATAAGCACAGATACAGGCCTGTGTATCAAATTTATGGCAGGAAATGAATCCGAAGGCGTATAAAGCAACCGGCTGTGTAGAGTTCGGTCTGCACTCAGACTCTCTCCACGCTTGTTTCATTTTAGGTCTGAGTCCATATCTTTGGTGTTTAAGCCAGTTAAAGTGCAAGACGTTTTTTTTTTTTTTTTTAACCAAATCATCAAATTTGTGACTTGAGTCTGACTTGAGTCAGGCTCAAGTCCAGGTCAAATGATCTGAGACCACACCGCTGGTTCACAAACCTTATTGCACTGTATGAGCATGCTTAGCTCTTTGTGGATCACTAGGATGATGTAAAACCTGAACACTGTGACACTTTCTGGACATTTGGCTGCTCTTCATGAAGAAAAATGCTCTTTTAGGGGTCCAAGCACCCTGTTTTTTAAACGCCAGCTTTTGTTAGAAACATATCTGCTTTTAGCTAATGAAGTGAAGTATACCACCTTTTACACATCCTTACTCAGTAGAACATGGAAAAACCCACATAAAATATGAATACAAACCAGTTTGTATGCGAATTTGATTACTGCAGTTAGGATTCTGGACTGTGCCTATTAGCTGGTATGACTGCTAAACACCCATGTTGGTTACTAATCTGACTCTAAAACTAAGCACAGCTCTAAAACAAATTCTTGCTTCAATAGAGATACAGTCCTGAAGAACACATCAACTGCTTTGCTTCTTCCCTTCTTCCTATCTGATTTGAACTGCAGTGGCTGCAGGCCCAGAGGGAACCCCAGAAAAGCAGAGGGTTTTCCCAGCATCCATCAGGGCAAGCTTGAGGTCTCAGGGTTTAATGGCAGTGAATGGGGCCAAATGGAATCAGTTCTTGGCTAAAGGTTGCAGGGCTGAAAGTGACCTTTTTTCTATCTCTCTCCAGTGGATGGACAGGTAGCTAACACCTGCTCCTAATGAGCTCATTAGCCAAATTCATCTCTTGGCAGGCGCATGAGACAGCTGGGAGGGAAGTGATGTGATGGCGTTTGACTGGAGAGCAGCTCTGGCAAACCTGATGTGTCGGGGCTTGGACCGTACTGGCCTCTCTGTCCGTCTGTGGAACCAAGGTGTTTCTGGAATTTGCATCTGATTCACATTTAGGCTGAGCTTTAGAGGAATGATTGTAGGGCTGCAGTAATCAGTCAACAAAGTTGTTTACTCTAAACAAAGTGCTCTATAATCAGAGTGCTCTATAAAGCTAACAGAAAGCGAGGGGCCCAAAAGATAGCGAAATGTAACACAGCTTTTTTTAAATTGTTGAACAGCATCAAGTCGATCATGCTTTTGGTCATTTTCTCGTATTCCCATGACAACAGTATCTGAATATTTGGACAGTAATTGAACATATCTTCTTCTTCTTCTTCTTCTTCTTCTTCTTCTTTCGGCTGCTCCCTTTAGGGGTCGCCAGCGGATCATCTGCCTCCATCTTGCCCTATCCACTGCCTCCTCTACTTTCACACCAACCATCTCCATGTCCACCTTCACTACATCCATAAACCTTCTCTGAGGTCTACCTCTTCTCCTTCTACCCGGCAGCTCCATCTCCAACATTCTTTGCCCAATATATCCACTATTCCTCCTCAACACATGTCCAAACCATCTCAACCTGGCCTCTCTGGCTTTATCTTCAAACTGCTCCACCTTCACCGTCCCTCTGATCTGCTCATTTCTAATCTTGTCCAGCCTGGTCACTCCCAACGAAAATCTCAGCATCTTCATCTCCGCCACCTCCAGCTCAGCCTCCTGTCTTTTAGACAGAGCCACAGTCTCCAAACCAAACATCATAGCAGGACGCACTGCTGTCTTGTAGACCTTCCCTTTCACTCTTGCTGCTATCCTTCTGTCACACATCAGCCCTGACACCCGTCTCCACCCACATCCTGCCTGCACCCTCTTCTTCACCTCTCTTCTACACTGTCCATTGCTCTGGATGGTTGACCCAAGATATTTGAAGTCATCCACCTTTACGACCTCTACTCCTTGCATCTTCACTTTTCCACCTGCCTCCCTCTCATTCACACACATGTATTCCGTCTTGTCTCTACTGACCTTCATTCCTCTCATCTCCAGTGCAAACCTCCACCTCTCCAGATTCTCTTCCACCTGCTCTCTACTCTCACCACAGAGTACAATGTCATCTGCAAACATCATGGTCCATGGAGCCTCCTGCCTGACCTCATCTGTCAACCTTTCCATCACCATTGCAAACAAGAAGGGGCTCAAAGCTGATCCCTGATGTAACCCTACCTTCACCTTGAAACCATTTGTCACTCCAACTGCACGCCTCACCACTGTCTCACTATCCTCATACATGTCCTGCACCACCCTAACATACTTCTCAGCTACACCTGACTTCTGTACTTCTCTACCAACACTCTCAACGCAAAAATTGCATCTGTGGTGCTCTTTCTGGGCATGAAACCAAACTGCTGCTCACTGATCTGGACCTCTCGCCTTAGCCTTGCCATACCTTCATGGTGTGGCTCATCAACTTTATACCTCTGTAGTTACTGCAGCTCTGCACATCACCCTTGTTCTTAAAAATGGGGACCAGTGCACTGCTTCTCTAATAATTTTCAAGATACACATGAGGACTTTTTTTATACCATGAAAAATGTTTTTATCATTGGTGTTTTTGATTACTGATTTGTGGGTATACATAATAACCTACTTAGTGTCTTTAACACTGCACTGTTTTGAAGCATGTTATCAGTGCTGGAACAAAATTTTCTCCATGCTTTTTTTTACTGAATTACCCTTTACAATGCATTATAATGAATATAGCTATAGAAATCCTCCCAAGTTGCTTGGGAAAAATAACCGTCTTCCTTAACTTCCATTTCAAGTTAAGAAACTTTTTTCCTTCTCCTGAAAAGTTACTATTTTAGAGATACAAAGTTAAGTAAGCAATAAGAGCTGGGATGGGTTCAATGGGTTCAATTTGGACCCTTGTATGCATTTTAGGATAAAATAACAGACAATAGATAAGAGAAATACTCATTAGATGCCAGGGATGGGCATTTTTTTAACTAGCTCCAGACCTTATAACATTAGCATTAAATCAAATCACATTTATTGTCACATCACATACATATACTATACATACAGGTGCGAAGGTGAGTGAAAATATTAGGTGTGTTGCCCTGTTGTTGTACTTAAATATACAAAAGAATTAGACTTATAAGTTATGAATCAAAAGCTATAATAAGTACAGTTATGCACATTGTCATATATTCAGTCTGTAAGTTTGAGGAGGATAAATGAGATGCAGGGTACACAGGGTGATTTAAAGAGGCTCATTCGATTTCAAAGCGCCATATTTTTACAGCCGTGAGGCAGCTAGGAACCAATCACATACCAAGAGGGGGTCATTG